>NC_057811.1:427199341-427409422 GCF_018294505.1 Triticum aestivum | reverse complement strand
GGGCGGGCTCCCCGTGGGCCTGCGGGCCGGCGGCGAAGTGGGGCGCCCGGGGGTGACGTGGCGCGCTCGGAGTGGCTGCGGGGTTTCGTCCGACGGCGTACGGACGTGTCCGGCGGCGCCGGAGGGCGAGGTTAGGGTTTGGACTGCAAATGTTTTCGGGAGGGGATGCAAATATATAGGTAGAGGGAGCTAGGAGAGTCCAAATGAGGTGCGGTTTTCGCCCACACGATCGTGATCGAACGACCTAGAGCATGGAAGAGAGTTTGGTGGGTTTTGGTCTGGTTTTGAGGGGGGTTTTGCTGCAACACACAAATGGACTTTGCGGTTACCCGGTTAACCGTTGGAGTACCAAACGACCTCCAAATGGAACGAAACTTGACCGGTGGTCTACCGGTGGTATACTAAGTCCACTTGACAAGCTTCGGTCCATTCCGAGAACATTTGACACCCGCTCACAAAAGAAAAACAAGAGGGGTGCGCCGGAGGAGATGGGAGCGCCGGATTGCAAAACGGACAACGAGGAAAATGCTCGGATGCATGAGACGAACACGTATGCTAATGCAATGCCCATGATGACATGATATGAGATGCATGACATGAACAAAATGCAAAACGAAAGACAAAAACCGACCACGAAGGAATATCATAACACATAGCCGAAAATGGCAAGAGTTGGAGTTACAAATATGGAAAGTTACATGCGGGGTGTTACATTATGTCACCTATGAGTTAGACAAGGCCCCACTACAGCAGCCCTTAGTTTTTAAATCGTTGACAAGCTCTGTTAGAGTGTTAGGTCAAGAACAACAAGTAATCAAAGCAAACAGTCCTAGTATGGCTGGCTGATGCAAACAAGCAATTGAACAAATGTGTGAGCAAATCTTACATATCAAGAAAAGAAGCAAAGAAGGAGGCTTAAAGACCATCACTTGACTGACCAGATTTAAGGGGCATTTAAACATCATGTGCAACATATGAACTAACATAAACATTGCATATTACAGATTCTACAATGGAATGCACATGTATTAGGTTATGCCATGTGTGATGATGCCCAAATTACACTATAGCAGGCATGAGTGATTCATCATTGCACGCACAATTGAATTGCAGGTTAAGGGCCAGTTCGATTCCGCCTTTTCAGGGCTTATTGTCAAAATAAGCCATAAAAGATGTAAAGAAGTCATTTTTGAGTTATGGGCTTGGGCTTAACTTATTTCGCTTTGGAGAGGGGGGGGGGGTGTTTCGGGTAGAAGCTCACTAAAAATTGAAGGGAAGGGGAATAGTGAAATGACTCTGCTGTCTGCCTATATTACACTCAAAATGCAACTGCTCACGCCAGTGTCACACCTGACCCTCAAGTAAAAACAAACATGCAAGCGTTCATTGCCCTGCCCGCTTACATCTCGCCTCCCCTTTCCCTCTATCTCGATCCCCTGCCTGCAGCACTAGGGTTCCTCGAGCGAGTCGTCGCCACCGGTCCCATCTGGCCTGGTCCTCGACGATGCTCTGTCCAGCTAGGCTACATGGACGGCGGGTAGGGGCAAATCTCCCCGACTGCTCCTCCCTCTGGCGCCACCCCTCATTCTCATGGTCTCTAGCAGCTGCTCCACTGTGGTCCGTCCAACGCACCGGCGGGCGCCGCACAACTACGGCTGATGCCACACTGCAGCAGAAGGCATCTTATTCCCCTACCCTCCTCCCAGGCCGTGGCCTTGAGGTACTGCTCAAGGATGAGCTCATCCAACAAGGTGAGGATCTCCTCTGATTTTTTGCCAAATTTTCATTCTGATCCACTATACGATGAATTGCTATGAGCTGCTTCTACTGCTGCTATATGTTGCATTGCTATGAGTTGCTCCTGATGCTGCTATATGATGAATTGCTATGAGCTGCTGCTGCTATATGATGAATTGGTATGAGCTGCAGCAGCTGCTGCTATATGATGAGTTGCTATAAGCTGCTCATGCTGCTGCTGTATTATAAATTGCTATGAGCTACTCCTACTGCTGCTATATGATGAATTGCCATGAGCTGGTCCTGGTATATGATGAATTGCACACTGCTGCTGATGCTGCTGCTGTATGATGAGTTGCTATGAGCTGTTGCTGCTATATGATGAATTGCACACTGCTGCTGATGCTGCTGCTGTATGATGAGTTGCTATGAGCTGTTGCTGCTATATGATGCTTTCAGGTGGTGCTGCTATATGATAATAACCAGCCACTTGGACCATCGAATTTCAATAAATAATTGTTCTTCATTTAAATGTGGGTCATGCGTTCTTCGTTTAAATTAGGCAATGGGATCTCTATGGAAGACATTGACCAAAGTAGATTGTGCCAAGTAAATGGTATCTTTGTATTTGCATTTTGAACAAATAGTGATGGTCTGTTTTCCTATCATATTAATTACTGCACTGGGTTCGATTTGTGATGTTTGCAAGTCAAATTAATTTTCATATGGGCAGCAAAATGAAAAAATATAATGCAATCTAGACTTTTCACTGATCATACCAAAGATAAGCTGAAAAGAAAGGCAATGAAAAGAACTGGTTGGCTTATTACCTGGAGCTTATATTCACAGGTGCTTATTTTCTTAGGATAACTCGTAATAACTGTCCCTAAGAAACTTGTCCAATAGAACTGACATACAAATAACATGTCACGACGATTGCAATGGAGGAGTGACCTACCATAGCACACTGTATAGGCTCACCGCTGCCTCTCCTTTTTTGCGATGTTCCATGAAATTGCCACATACATCTTGTATTTTTTCATTGTGTAACCCTATCTGCAAGTTGACACGGCTAATTTCAGACATCTCTACATGACAATACATTGCATATCCCTTGCGCATATTTAAACCACCAATTAATGATTGTGTGCATAGCATAAACTAGCCATGACTCTGTGTGCTGGACTAGCAGGCACTCTAAGGGAGCCTAACGTAGTGCACTGGAATTCCTACATGCCACCTACATTTTGTGTAATGTACTGCCTCTGTTCCTAAATATATGTCTTTGTAGAGATTCCAGTATGGACCACATACATATGTATATAGATGCATTTTCGAGTGTAGATTCACTCATTTTGCTCCGTATGTAGCCTATAGTGGAATATGTAGAAAGACTTATATTTAGGAACGGAGGTACGAGGTAGTATCATGTATGACATCTACATATCTAATTTAGCAGCCAGTAGTAAAAATCATTGTCTGCACAAAGGGATTACTGGTAAAAAATCCTAGCAAAGCATGCTGGCAGGCACACAACAATACAAGAGAGAGAGACACACTTACAAGATCATAGCAATTCCTCAGTCCAGGATCTTGGTTGGCCAAGCTGTTAGATCCAGAAGAAACATCGTCCTTGTAGTTTTTGCCAGCTGCATAACAGGTAACAGCGACCTGTTAGTATATTTGAAGTACATCGGGCAGGTGATGCTGGACGGGTTTAAAGGTGACAAGTACCTAGGCCGTGGCGGGTGCTTGGCATCTTGCCACACGGTGGGAGTCAGGTTAGAAACGTCAAGGGTGACGAGGCTGCGCTGGCTGTCGGGTCCGGTAAGGAGATCTAGAACCGTCGAGTAGGGTGTTTGTGGAGTGGCTCCAGTTGGGTGGACTACGGTGTGGGCGAAGCGGATCTATGGCCGTGGACGAGGGCGTCAGTGAAGCTGCTCCGGTGGTTGGGTTAAGGATGGTGTCGATGAAGCGGATCTGCGGCCGTGGACGGGGCGTCAGAAGCTGCTCCAGTAGTGTCGTGGAATTGTCACGGCAGATGTCCTCGAGCTAGGACTTAGTCGTGGAGCCATCGCTACTAGGAAGCTTGAAGGGGTTAATGCGGGACAAGGAACACGAGGGTTTATACTGGTTCGGCCCCTTACGGTGAAGGTAAAAGCCTACGTCTAGTTTGAGGTGGTATTGATTAGGGTTACGATCACCAGGGAGCCAAACTGCTATGCCCGGCTCTTGATGAGATTGTTCTTGTTCCTGAACCGCTGCCGGGTCGTCCCTTTATATAGGGAGGCTGACGCCCAGCAGCCCTCAGAGTCCCGGCCGGCTCATAAGAGTGTCCGGCTCGGACTCTCAACTATACTTGCCTTACACTACAAGTTCTACC
This sequence comes from Triticum aestivum, assembly GCF_018294505.1. NCBI lineage: Eukaryota > Viridiplantae > Streptophyta > Magnoliopsida > Poales > Poaceae > Triticum > Triticum aestivum. Next base: position 427,405,302 of record NC_057811.1, on the reverse strand, counting down.
ATAACAATGATTGGAACTACGGGCCTTAAGCCATATCCGGGTCTTAGCCCATCTCTGGCCCATCATCTTCAAGCTTGGCTCCGGGCTTCTGCAACGACCATATGAGTAACCCGGCCCCTCCTGGCGGGTGACTCTAAGGTCTATATCCTCAACATTAGGCCCCAGATTGATTTGAGCCGGCTCATGTCAATCTTCAACTCTGCCGACAGAAAAAATCTCCGGCTTACCATTTATGTGAAGGCCATAACCCCGCGTGACGTCATCCTCTGGACTCCGGATAATCCGCCGTGACGTCATCTTCCATTAAGCCCGTTTTTTACTCCACCAGATCCGCAACGGATCTTTGCTTTTACTGTCATTCGGACAATCGAGGCGTCGTGGGGGGAGATAACCACGCCGTGGTCTCCTTGAATCTCGCGCCCACTTATGAACTTGCCTTATAAATAGGCCGGCCCGACGGGCTCTCAGCCACTTCCTCTCCATCTTCTTCCTCGTGCCATCGCTCCTCTGCCCGAGCTCTGCTACTGCCGTCGCCGTCGCGCCCCTGGTCTTCGTCAACTTGGCCGCTGCATCACCCTGACTCGGACCAGACACACGGCGGCAACCTCCGCTCTTCTCCAGCTCCGGTGAGTCTCTTCTGCCCTGCTAGAACAGATCTGCGGTAGGGTTCGAATAGTTCGTCCATGTTCTTCGCCATTGTCCGCAAGCTTCGGTAGTTCTCATAGTTACTGCCCTTGTTTGATCTTTAGCCCTGTATAGAACTAGTGCGGCGGTTGTTTAGGACTCATTTCAAATGCCCGTAGATCTCTTTCTACTGCATGAAGACTTCGTTCAAGCTCAAGAACATCCGCTCGTCTGTTTCTAGGTCTAGAAAATTTTCATTTCACCTGACCATTTTGATCCAAAAAAGTTACTGCAATATGTGAAACCTGTTTTACCACACTTAGTAAAAACTGCAACCATTGAATCTTGGCGGCTTATAATTCCGGTTTAAAGGAACCATGCACCGTAGAATCCTCCGGCTTAAAGAAAACCATGCTTCGTAGAATCCTCCGGCTTAACTGTGGTAAGGCCGTAGATAACCAACTTATTCTGAATGCCCCTGCGGCTTAAATAACCCACTGTACCTGAGTATATATCATTAGTCCCCTTCATAAGCCGCCACCTTAGTTTTGAACTGTAGATCTCCGGCTTATAATTAACCCGGACATTTTCCTTTTTGTCATAGACTGCCAACTTTCACCATGCCTCCCAAGGCTCCCATCACTTGCAACTGGATGAGGTCCAACGTCACCAACGAGACCCTAGCCAATTTTGTTAAGTCCGGATATCTGCCTAAGAAAGAAGTCATGTCCTACCGTGCCCCTGACCCGTCAGAAGAGAGACCACAGCCAAAGGACGGGGAGGTAGTCATCTTCGCAGATCATATGAGCCGGGGCTTCGCACCGCCCGGCTCAAAGTTTTTTAGGGACGTGCTCAACTTCTTCGACTTGCGGCCTCAAGATATAGGACCCAACTCAGTGTCCAACATTTGCAATTTCCAAGTCTTCTGCGAAGTATACCTTGGAGAAGAGCCTAGTCTGCTGCTCTTCAGAGAGCTATTTTACTTAAACCGTCAGAATGAGTGTGCCAATGGGCCAAGTCTGGAGTTAGGTGGCATCTCCATCCAGCGGCGTAGGGACCGCCTTTTCCCTTATGCAGAGCCGCCGAGCCACCCAAAGGACTGGAACATGACTTGGTTCTACTTCCAAGATACATCCCCGGCTGATGAAAGCCCGCTGCCCGGCTTTCGCCCAACACGTCTGGAGCCGATTCACCCACTGTCAGACAAACTGACTCAAGCGGAGTGCCAGCCCCTGCTCCCCACTATCAACAAGATCAAAGCTCTCCTGGGCAATGGACTGAATGGAATCGACCTGGTCCGGGTCTGGATCTCATGGCGGGTGATCCCATTGAGCCGCCGCCCCGGCTTAATGTGCGAGTACACAGGGCGAAAGGATGACCCACAGAGACACAGCCGCAATGATCTTCCAGAAGACGTGGCAGAGGAGGAGACCAAGGCTCTTTTAAATGAGAGCCTGGCAGACTGCGGAAAGACCGGGTTAGCCCCCTTCTGCAAGACCAATCCAGCCCCAGCGGTAAGCCGCTGACTTTAACTTTTTATCTTCTTCTGCATATAACCTTCATCTGAACCGTTTTAAAAATTCATCATTGTATTTTTCAGGCTGATGATAAGTTCTGGCGGGTCAAATATGACCATGAGGTGGCCAAGAAGGCCAGGAAGGCGAAGAAAGCCGCCAAGAAAGACGCCCCTCGCAAAAAAGGAAGCAGGCCTACTGCTTCGGAGCTGATGCAATTAAGTGACAGCTCCGAGTCAGAGGTAACCCCTAAGCCTTTAAGTTCTTGCTGTATTTGTTGTTTGTTGCTGTCTGCCTTATCAACACTTGCTTATTGACAGGATGACACCGGCGCCAGTAACCCGGTGGTTGAAGAGGTAATGTCACTTTCCTCCGACTCGGAGCCCTTGCCACAGCTGAAAGTCCGAAGGGTAACCCGGAAAGTAAGCTTTTCACATCCTTTAGCTTATCAAGACCCTTAATTTATTTTGAAGCGACAGGTTCATGAAAGCCGGCGTCACACCCGGACCAACAAGGACACCGACCTCTCCGCCGGGTTACCCGACGCAACAAGGAAGCGCCGAACTGAGGTTTTGTCCCACTTGTACCCCTTTCATCCGTTGGCGGGTGTTATCCGTCAGCCACTTAATTCTTCTGACTCCAATTATCAGGAGACCTCCCCCTCTTCAGGCGACTCCATGCAGTCGAACCTGCCGGCTTTCAAGACCGTGCCCGGGTAACGATAATCATCTCATGTTGCTCTGATCTTTACTCATATTTTTTGTATTAACCTTTGTTGTTCTTTCAGTGCCCAAGCAAAGCTCACCAAGAGGGTGAAGAAGACCAAGTCGGCCGGAGTGCCGGATTTGCCTGAGCCGGAGGTGACAGTCCAAGAACCGCCAGCTGCCTCCGCCCCCGAAGCCACCACTCCAATGGACACGGCACCTGAGGCCACTGCCCCAACTACCAAGGCAACGACCGAAGCTTCGGTTAACCCGGAGGCCTCCGGTTCAGCTCCACCAGCAGACGACCCGGACGTGGTAATCACCCGGACGGAGTTCGTTGAGCCGGGGAGACCTACCGTGCTGGCCAAGTGCTCCGCCAAGGGGGAGTTACTTCAGCCCCACCGGGTGAACCTGGATCTCTCCAACTACACCAACCTGAGCATTGGAGAGCTCGTCTTTGGCTACATCAGCCAAGTGCACAAGAGCCGGGACGCCGAGGTTGCCATGGTGACCCAGATCCAGCAGAAGTCTGAGGTAACTTCTTTTTGTCCTCTTATTTACTGCCAAGTTACCTGTACCATGCTAGCCCCCAAGTCGACGACTTATGACTGAGTATGTTGTAGACTTAAGTTCCGGCTCACTCAATTGAGCCGGCTGTATGTAGATAGAAACGTTCAATATGCATTAGCCCCCAAGTGCCAAGTATCTTTGCTTGGAAAGTGCTTGGGACTTATATAGTAACTGCTCATGTCATAACCCGGAAATTTATACAGGCTGTTGGCAAGAAGCTAGAGGCGGACCTTGCGGATCTCAAGAGCCGGCTGAAGACGCAGGAGATAGAGACCCGGAAGGCAAACGCCAAGTTTGTATCCAGCATCGCCGCTCAAGAGAAGTTGAAGATAGAATTTGATGTGGAGCGGAAAGCCTGGGCCGAAGAGAAGGCCGCACTGGTGACCCGGGCGGAACAGGCGGAGAAGGCTCTCTCTGAGAAGACCGCCGAGCTCTCCGGCCTAAAGCACCAGGTTTCCCAAATGGTGGCCGCCATCTTCGGTAAGTCGCCTCACCGGCTTTCATCAAGTGTAGAGTGTTTATGTCTCATGATTCATCCTTATCACCGGCTTATCTAATTCTGTTAAACAGGTCCCAGAAGTGCCAACCTCAACCAGAGCGTGGTCACCAAGCTAAAGGCCGTGTATACCCTGGTGGAGCAGCTCTACACCGGGTCACAGCGTGCCTTAGCTGTGGTGGCCCTATCCAACGAGGTGCCGACTCACCTGGCAGAAGTCCTGCGCCGGCTCGCCGTTCTGCCTCAGCGGATCCAAGAGCTACGACGGGCCTCTGCGAGAGCCGGAGCGATCGCCGCGCTGAGCCGGGCCAAGGCATTCCTGCCGGAGTTAGACCCGGCGGACATCGCCCTTGGCTACCCAAGCCTGAAGGAAGATGGCTCAGCTTTCGATCAAAAGGACTTCGCAGCGTGCGTGAAGGCTGTGCGCCCGGTGGCCACCCTTATCGGGAACAACACGGATCTGACCAAGTACCAGCCGGGTTATGATGCGGAGAATCAGAGGATTCCAACCCCTCGCTATGAAGCCCTCAACCTGATCCCTCCGGCTCGTCAGCACACCTTCGCCCCGGAGATTGACCCGGCTGGGTTAATTGACGAGGAAGCCCAATTCGAAGCTCTCAGCGGCATCTACTGGAAGTCATCAACCTTCCAGGTCTTGGGATCAGCCGGAGGAGAAGACAGGAACGAGCCGGAGACTTCAACTCAGCGGGCATCGTGACTCGGCTGGCGGTTTACCAAACAATGCTCCACCCGTTTTAGACTTGATGAGTTTTTGTAATAGAGTAGGTGCAACAGTTCATCTCTGCCGTGCCATCGTGCACGTATTGAATGCGAAAGTCCTTTGAAGTTGTCTCTTTGATGTTTCTCCGGGTTATAACCGTCCCTTTGTTTTTCTCAACCTCAAAGAGGTGCCTTTAAGTATCCTGCATAGAAAGGCAAATCACAAGTCTCAAGGCGGCTTACCGCCCTGAGAATCAGGTGTTTTGGATAGATAACCCGGAATATGAATCAAAAAAGACTGGTCCTCAATTATATCCTTAATACAGCCGTAATAACACACTTAGCGGCCTGTAAGCATACTTCCGGTTTAAATAACCCGGGTAACAATGTTGGTATCTTAACTCCAATTTACCTGTCGTAATGACACCCATGGCGTTCGACTAACACTGTAAACCAAAGTTAAGCCGGCAAAGTGAGACCCGGCTGTACACACCTTGACATAATCAGAGTAAACTTGTGATAAAGCAGAAGAACTTAGGGGCTTCCGGTTCGAATACGACCAGAGACCCGGCCCAAAGGGGTTAAGCTAAGATTCGGATACGATCACATAGCCCCCAGTGGGTGTGGCGATGCCAATCAAGAGGGTACCGACAGCTATGTTCTCTTTGGTTCGAATACGACCCATGTTTGAACAGGAAGCCCCCAAGTGATTTTAAGAATTGTTTAACGACGCTGATTCGAATACGATCCACGTCGGTTCTCAGAGGGGTTAAACTATGATTCAAATATAACCAAAGGTAACCTCCCAATGAGCTCGGCACTTTGCCAATCAAATGGGTATCGACAGCTATGTTCTCTTTGGTTCGAATACGACCCATGTTTGAACAGGAAGCCCCCAAGTGACTTTACTGCTTACGGCTAGATTCGAATACGATCATAAGCCGGATCCTCCTTTAAGTCATCATGTAATCTTGTAACAACACGTGCATATTTAGAGGTGAAAAAAGGACAGAGGTCCTGCTTTATTACTTATCATAATATATACATGGCTGAGAGAAATATGTACACCACGAGAGCCGGTGGCTCAAGTGTAGTAAGGCCGAAGCTGAGCTATGTTCCATGGCCGACGGGTCTCTTCCTCCGACTTACGTGAATCTTTGTGCTCCCGAATGTCAATGAGGTAATATGACCCGTTGTGCAAGTTCTTGCTGACCACAAAGGGCCCTTCCCAAGGTGGGGATAACTTGTGTGCATCTGTTTGATCCTGGATGAGCCGGAGCACAAGGTCGCCTTCCTGGAAGACCCGGGATTTGACCCGGCGGCTATGATAACGGCGCAGGTCTTGTTGGTAAATCGCTGAACGGGCTGCCGCCACATCACGCTGTTCGTCCAACAAGTCAAGAGCATCTTGGCGTGCCTGTTCATTATCCGTCTCAACATAAGCCGCCACGCGAGGTGAGTCATGATGGATGTCGCTGGGGAGGACTGCTTCTGCTCCATAAGCCATGAAGAAAGGCGTGAAGCCTGTGGACCTGTTAGGAGTAGTGTTGATGCTCCATAAGACGGAGGGCAATTCCTCCACCCAACAACCCGGCGTCCGTTGCAAAGGGACCAAAAGCCGGGCTTGATGCCCTTCAGAATCTCCTGGTTAGCTCTCTCAGCTTGACCATTGGATTTAGGATGAGCCACTGAGGAAACATCAAGTCGGATGTGCTCTCGTTGACAAAACTCTTCCATGCCGCCTTTGGAGAGATTGGTGCCATTGTCAGTTATAATGCTGTGCGGAAAGCCAAAGCGGAAAATCACCTTTTTCATAAATTGAACCGCTGTGGCTGCATCGCACTTGCTAACTGGCTCAACTTCCACCCACTTTGTGAATTTATCAACTGCCACCAAGAGGTGGGTCTTCTTATCCTTGGACCTTTTAAAAGGTCCAACCATATCAAGCCCCCAGACCGCAAAGGGCCAAGTGATTGGGATCATCCTCAGCTCCTGAGCCGGTACATGAGCCCGTCGTGAGAACCTTTGGCAACCATCACATTTACTGACCAAGTCCTCTGCATCAGCATGAGCCATCAACCAATAAAAACCATGACGGAAAGCCTTGGCCACAAGGGACTTTGAGCCGGCATGATGGCCACAATCCCCTTCATGGATCTCACGCAAGATCTCTTGACCTTCCGCAGGGGAGACACAACGCTGGAATGCCCCTGTAACACTGCGATGATGCAACTCGCCATCGATAACGATCATTGATTTAGCCCGCCGGGTTATTTGCCTGGCCAAAGTTTCATCCTCAGGCAACTCGCCCCGGGTCATATAAGCCAGATATGGCATTGTCCAGTCTGGTATGACATGAAGAGCCGCCACCAGTCGTGCCTCCGGGTATGGGACAGCCAAGTCTTCCTCTGTAGGCAACTTGACCGAAGGATTATACAGGACATCCAGAAAAGTGTTAGGCGGCACCGGCTTTCGCTGAGAGCCTAGCCGGCTTAGAGCATCAGCCGCCTCGTTCCTCCTGCGATCAATGTGCTCTACTTGGTAGCCTTGAAAGTGCCCAGTAATGGCATCAACCTCACAGCGATAAGCCGCCATGAGAGGATCCTTAGAGTCCCACTTGCCTGATACTTGTTGAGCCACCAAGTCTGAGTCACCGAAGCACCTTACCCGGATCAAGCTCATCTCTTTAGCCATCCGAAGACCGTGGAGCAAGGCCTTGTATTCAGCCGCATTGTTAGTGCAAGGAAACATCAACTGTAGCACATAATGGAACTTGTCACCTTTAGGGGAAGCCAGTACAATGCCAGCCCCCGAGCTCTCCAACTGCCTGGACCCATCGAAGTGAATAGTCCAATATGTGTTATCCGGTTTTTGCTCAGGCACTTGCGACTCTGTCCAATCATTGATGAAATCCACCAAGGCCTGAGATTTAACAGCAGTACGTGGCACATATTTGAGACCATGAGGTCCAAGGTCTATAGCCCACTTAGCAATTCGCCCTGTGGCCTCTCTGTTTTGAATGATATCACCAAGGGGGGCAGAACTGACCACAGTGATGGGATGACCCTGAAAATAATGCTTAAGTTTCCGGCTCGCCATGAACACACCGTATACCAGCTTCTGCCAATGCGGGTACCGCTGCTTGGACTCAATGAGCACTTCGCTGACATAATAAACCGGCCGCTGAACCGGATGCTCCTTACCCTCCTCCTTGCGCTCCACCACAATAGCCACACTGACGGCTCGTGCGTTTGCTGCCACATACAGTAGTAAGGGCTCCTTATCAACCGGAGCAGCAAGGACCGGGGGCTCTGCCAGCTGCTTCTTCAAATCCTCAAAGGCGGTATTAGCTGCATCATTCCAGACAAAGTTATCAGTTTTCTTCATCAACTGATATAAGGGCATGGCCTTCTCACCCAAACGGCTTATAAACCGGCTTAAAGCAGCGATGCGACCCGCCAAGCGCTGAACGTCATTTATACACGCCGGCTTGGCCAGGGAGGTGATGGCCTTGATCTTCTCCGGGTTAGCCTCAATGCCCCTGTCAGAAACCAAGAAACCCAAGAGTTTGCCTGCAGGAACACCAAAGACACACTTGGCCAGGTTAAGCATCATCTTATGGACCCGGAGATTATCAAAGGTTTCCCTTAAATCATCTATCAGGGTTTCCTCCTTTATGGACTTAACCACAATATTGTCCACGTAAGCGTGAACATTGCGCCCAATCTGTTTGTGAAGACAGTTCTGTACACAACGCTGGTAAGTTGCCTGTGCACACTTGAGTCCAAAGGGCATAGACACATAGCAGAAGGCTCCAAAGGGAGTGTTGAACGCCGTCTTCTCCTGGTCCTTAACTGCCATTTTAATTTGATGATAACCGGAATACGCATCCAAGAAACTTAAACGTGCACAACCTGCCGTAGCATCAATGATTTGATCAATACGGGGGAGGGCAAAAGGATCAGCCGGACACGCCTTGTTTAAGTCCGTGTAGTCCACACACATCCGCCAAGTGCCGTTCTTCTTGAGTACGAGCACCGGGTTAGCTAACCACTCTGGGTGAAAGACTTCAACGATAAACCCGGCCGCCAAGAGCCGGGCCACTTCTTCTCCAATGGCTTTCCGCCTCTCTTCATTAAACCGCCGAAGGAACTGTCTGACCGGCTTAAATTTCGGATCGATATTGAGAGTATGCTCAGCGAGTTCTCTAGGTACACCCGGCATGTCAGAAGGTTTCCACGCGAAGATGTCCCTATTCTCACGGATGAACTCGATGAGCGCGCTTTCCTATTTTGGATCCAGATTTGCACTGATGCTAAACTGCTGAGATGAGTCACCTGGAACAAAATCAACAAGTTTAGTCTCATCAGCTGATTTGAATTTCATTGCCGGCTCTTGTTCTGTGGTTGGCTTTTTCAGAGAGGTCATATCTGTTGGGTCAACATTGTCCTTGTAAAACTTCAATTCCTCTGTAGCACAAACAGATTCTGCATAAGCCGCATCGCCTTCCTCACACTCCAGAGCCACTTTCCGGCTGCCGTGAACCGTAATGGTCCCATTGTGACCTGGCATCTTGAGCTGTAAGTACACATAACACGGCCGTGCCATGAACTTGGCGTAAGCCGGCCGTCCAAATATAGCATGGTATGGACTTCTTATCTTGACCACCTCAAAGGTCAATTTCTCCACCCTGTAGTTGTTCTCATCTCCAAAGGCCACTTCTAATTCGATCTTGCCGACTGGATAAGCCGACTTACCAGGTACCACACCATGGAAGATCGTGTTTGACTGGCTGAGGTTCTTATCAACCAACCCCATACGGCGAAAAGTCTCATAATAGAGGATGTTGATGCTGCTGCCTCCATCCATGAGTACCTTTGTGAACCTATATCCTCCCACTTGAGGAGCCACCACTAAGGCCAAGTGGCCCGGGTTATCCACCCGGGGAGGGTGATCCTCCCTACTCCACACTATAGGCTGCTCAGACCACCGCAAGTAGCGCGGGACCGCCGGCTCAACAGCATTCACAGCCCTCTTGTGAAGCTTCTGATCTCGCTTGCACAAACTAGTGGTAAACACATGATACTGTCCACCGCTAAGCTGCTTTGGATTGGTCTGATAACCCCCCTGCTGCTGTTGATGACCCTGGCCAGACTGTTGATTAAAGCCCCCTTGACCGTTCTGAGGACCGGAATTTGAGCCGCCCCCCGGGCCATGAAAGCCGCCGCCGCCTGAGCCGCGGCCCAGGCCATTGTAGTTTTTAAAGGCCTTCATGATTGCACAATCCTTCCATAGATGAGTCGCTGGCTTCTCTCTAGAGCCGTGCCTCGGACAAGGCTCATTCAACAGCTGCTCCAGTGATGGTCCTGACCCGCCGCCTCGGGGAGGGGGCCTCCCCTTGCGTCGCTGGTTATTGCCTTGTGTGCTGGCGTTGGCCACAAACTCTAGGCTGCCATCTGCCTTGCGCTTGCCTCCTCCTTGGTTCCCCGGGTTAAACTGAGGACCCTTGCCATTGCCGTTCTTCTTTCCCTTCCCTGTCCTTTCATCATCTGAAGGGGGATCCTTGGTACCATCGGAATCGGCGTACTTGACAAGAGCCGCCATTAGTGTACCCATATCACTGCAGTCGCGCTTAAGCCGCCCGAGTTTCATCTTCAGGGGCACGAAGCGACAATTCTGTTCCAACATTAAGACTGCAGAGCCGGCATCCATCTTATCTGATGAATGTATGATCTCCTTAACCCGGCGAACCCAATGGGTCGTGGATTCACCCTCCTGCTGCTTATAGTTAGTGAAATCCACAATTGACATAGACTGCCTATAGGTATCTTTGAAGTTTTGGATGAACCGGGCCTTCAGCTCAGCCCAAGACCCAATGGAATTCGGTGGTAGCCCTTTCAACCAAGTGCGGGCAGTTCCATCTAACATCATGGTGAAATACTTGGCCATGGCCGCCTCACTGACCTCCAGCAGCTCCATAGCCATCTCATAACTCTCGATCCAGGCTGCGGGTTGTAAGTCAGCTGTGTAGTTAGGCACCTTCCTAGGGCCCTTGAAGTCCTTAGGTAGACGTTCATTACGGATAGCCGGCACTAAACAAGGGACGCCCCCGGTCCTGGTAGGGATACCCACATCAACGGAAGTCATCGGATAAGCCGGGGGGGTCTGGTAAGCCGTCGATTGAGGCACTTGCTCCGCCTCTTGCCGCGCTTGGTCCTGGTCTGCTACGTGAAAGGCTCCGTTATAAGCCGGGCCGTGGCCAGGGGGCGGGTCGTGGCGTCGGACGTTACTTGAGCCGGTCGCTGAGACCATGTGCCTCCTGTAACTCGGGCTCTGTCCCGGACGAGGGGTCGAGTGGATCCTATCCCGGCTGTAGGATTACGCCTCCTGCTGTGCTAGTGCCGTCTGAAGGAGTTCCCTAACCCGGCGGGTTTCAATAGCCGTCGGAGAGTCGCCGTCAACTGGGAGAGCCGCCAGCCGTGCTGCCGCAGTGACCATGTTCTCCAGCGGGTTATTATAATGACCCGGGGGTATTGGCATGTACTGAGGCGGGGCAGGGGGCACCTGGGGAGGCCCCATCACTTGTGGCTGAATAGGGGTCCCTGGTATTATGACCCCTGGTGGGTTACTAGACCCTGCACCTGGCGTGTTGAAAAGGTTGCGTGGATCGTAAACCGGAGGGAGTCTAGATTGGGCCTTTTGATGCCTCCTTCTCATGACCTCATTGGCCGCGTTCTGATCCATCGTGAGTTGGAAGGACTGCGCCTGGATCAGCTGAGTTTGGGCATCGAGAACCGCCCTCTCCGCAGCCAGCCTGATCCCTTCCGCTGCAAGATCCTCCTTAGCCTTCACTAGATCCAATTTTAACTGCGCCACCTACGCATCATGCTGAGCTTGATCCGCCGGGTCAACCGTGGCGGTTAACAGAGCCGTCATCTTGTCCGTGAGATCCATTAGCACCTGAGCCGGGGAAGGCACCGGGTTTCCCGCTCCAGCTGCGGGGTTCTGAACAGGCTGCGCACCAGCCATAAAAACTCCAACCTGACTTGGCGGCTCAAAAAGGTCCGGAATACTGTCACCATCGGAACAACCCATGAGCCTGCCATCTTGAAGTTGGTACAACGAGTTTGACTCATCGGTGGCCGACTCGCCGTCAGAGCCGGCGGCCGTCTCATCACCAGATCTAGATCGATCGGAGAGTCCTCCATGGATACACCCCACAAAAGCATGCCTTAAGGCAGGCCGGGCCCGGGCGGGTCGCGCAAGCTGAGCCGTCACGATGAGATCAGCGCAGAGACCCGGCTCAGGGCCCGGCTCACCAATCTTGCCAATGAAAACGTGAATTCCGCCGAAGGGGACCCGGTACCCGTACTCAATTGAGCCGGCGTCGGGGCCCCAGTTTGTATCGTCGATGTAGAGCTTGCCGCGACGACTCTTGGTCATCCGGCCCACAGCGTATCCCTTGAGCCCTTCGAAGCTGCCCTTCAAGAACTCAAATCCACCGTGCGCGAGCCCCACGGTGGGCGCCAACTGTCGTGGAATTGTCACGGCAGATGTCGTCGAGCTAGGACTTAGTCGTGGAGCCATCGCTACTAGGAAGCTTGAAGGGGTTAATGCTGGACAAGGAACACGAGGGTTTATACTGGTTCGGCCCCTTACGGTGAAGGTAAAAGCCTACGTCCAGTTTGAGGTGGTATTGATTAGGGTTACGATCACCAGGGAGCCAAACTGCTATGCCCGGCTCTCGATGAGATTGTTCTTGTTCCTGAACCGCTGCCAGGTCGTCCCTTTATATAGGGAGGCTGACGCCCAGCAGCCCTCAGAGTCCCGGCCGGCTCATAAGAGTGTCCGGCTCGGACTCTCAACTATGCTTGCCTTACACTACAAGTTCTACCATAACAATGATTGTAACTACGGGCCTTAAGCCATATCCGGGTCTTAGCCCATCTCTGGCCCATCGTCTTCAAGCTTGGCTCCAGGCTTCTGGCAACGACCATATGAGTAACCCGGCCCCTCCTGGCGGGTGACTCTAAGGTCTATATCCTCAACAGGTAGGTTGGATGAGGGTGCGACGAAGCGGATCTGTAGCCGTGGACTTGTGAGTTGGCAAAGCGGCCCTGGTTGGGTTGAGAATGGTATAGGCGAATCTACTCCGGTAGGGTTGACGATGGTGTCGGCGAAGCGGCTCCGGTAGGGTTGAGGAAGGTGTCGACGAAGAGGATCAGAGGCCGTCGGTGGGGCGGCTTCGGGAGGGGGGGGTATGGACGAAGCGTCTCCGGTGGGGAGTACGAATGAGCCGCTGCAGATGTGCTGGGGTTGACGAGAGTACCGGCAAAGCAGATCCGGTGCCGTGGACAAGGCCGACACTGAATGGGCTGTGGTACAGTGGTGGATGAGCAGTCAACTTGTTTCTAGTGGAGGTGGGAGGGGTAGATACGGCCACAGCAGCAGATCCGACGAGGTGGACGCCGCTGGCAGTGAATGGGCTCTGGTACGCCAGTGGATGAGCAGTCTAGGGTTTCGAGAGGGGAGGGGTAGAAAGGACGATGAAGTACGGATGACGTGATGTAAGATGCTCTGGTGCTGTGGAGTTAGTCATTTTTGCGGGAGGGGGAGCGGAAATGGGGGTGCCGTGTGGTGGGGGGAACCGAAAGTTACCAAAGCAGCCTCGACCTATTATGTAGATGAGGGTGGTATTGTAACTGTTGTTCTTCATGCACCAAGGACAAAAGGGGAATTTCACATGCTAAAGACTAGGTGGCGGAAATTTTAGAAGGAGACGGGAGATTTTCCCGCCCGCGGGATCATTCGTATCCAGTTTCAACTAATTTTGGACCGTGCTAGCGGGAAGGTCATGCGAGACTGTGTACACGGGGCACGCGTCAGCAGTTAATAACTGGTGTGAAGTCCACCCCAGAAAAAAGACAATAACTCGGGATGATCGCGGATAACTTGGATGTTCACACGGGCGCGGCCAATCGTACTGGTGTAGAGGCGCGTTCACAAAAAAGGGATCAAACGCTCAACCTATGTATTTCTCGTGTAAATAGATAATTTAGTGCCATTGGTTATTTACTTTAAACATAATGCATTGACGTGTTAGTGTAGAGGCGTACAAAAAGAAATGGATATTGTAGTCCCACAAAAGAAATCGATATTGTAGTCCGCTACTTAAAAGTGTTATCTCATATGATTACATGGCCTCCATTTCATAAATTACGTACCCGTTGAATTCATATATAAATATTACATATATTACTTCATAATAGAACCTTAAATCATCCAAGACTAATGAATTTGAATGCAAGAGTAACAATGGTGCATGTACATGATAGCTACATTGGTTGTTTGAAGAAACATCACTGTAACTTTGGCATGCACAATTGAAAAGGTTTATTTAGATAGAAAAAATGTGATATGTGAGTGTCCAATCTTTATAGTGTTGAATCAATATTGTAACTTTGGCCACGATACGAAGTAGATATTGATTTATGTTCAAGCGATGCACGTCCACGATCGCTAGATAGTGATACATGAATGAATTGTGCAATATCTCTCACACACATACATATCTCATTTCCCCGTGGGCATCGGAATCACACACGCGCACTTCGTGTATTTCTCTCCCTCCTTCAAGGTTAGAATTCGTCTTTCTACCCCGTCCTACAAGTCTCTCACACAGAAACACACACGCTCTCTCTGTCGAACACGCCCACCCCTTTAATTCCGCCCACCCACAGCCACTAATGTCTCAAAGGATAATTATGTCTCTCACACATATGGCTAAGGTTAACTCGAGTTTCGAAACCATTACATACAATAGGATTCCAGCAGAGCACCTTTTTTTTGAGATTTCGCTCTCTCTCTCTCTCTCTCACACACACACACACGTGTAGACATTGTTTATCGCTTCATTTTTTCCGGCACTTCCATGCACATCGTTTGTTTCTTTCTGTGATGCTTTAAGTATGCCTCGCACACATCCTATCTACCTATCCCTTAATATAGATATGGGTCACACAAACTCCTTCTCCCTACTAGCAAGATGCCGATGCGTTGCACGGAATATCAAGATGCATTTGTATGAGTAGTTTATCTTGTGGGAGAAAAGGATGAACGAGGGAATGCCTTATTTGCAAATGTGGAGAGGGTGTGTGTCGGGGATATACATCTTCAAACCGGTTGAATATCAGATGAGTACTTCAAGACCAATATTTTTTAAACCGGTGCTTTGGAAACCGATTCAAGTGGATTATTTCTTACGACATTTCTCTACAAGAGACAAGTGTCAGTAAATTGACTCTCAAGCTGGCTTATTGACCCGGATTTCTCAAAAGAAGTATCTAGATTTTTTGCATTCACAAAGTTTGAACGTATTTACTAAAGGAGATTTGCTATGAGTTCATGGGCATATATCAAGAAGGAAATGACAAGGACTTAAAGATGATCAGGTGCCGGTTTACAAGAATTTTTAACCCGGAGTATAACTTGTCAAAAGTTGTTCTTGTGTTTGTTTTACAGGATCAGTTTAACATGGATAAATCCAAATTAAACTGGGGGCTAATGTCGGGGATATACCCCGCGGTATGACCCGGCCGGAAATATGACCCGGCCGGACTTGGCGGTTTACTTGAGACCCGGCTAACACTTGGCGATTCACTGGCGACCCGCCCTGACTTGGCGGTTTACAAGCAACCCGCCTGAACATTTTGACTCACTGGTGACCCGGCGGGCGGGTTAGACGGATGACAAGGCCCAAGGCCCAGAAGTCCGGTTCATGTTAATGGTGGGCCGGTTTATGAGGAAAGCACAAGGAATATTCTCCTACAAAGGAAGCAAGACTAGGACTCCACTTGTAATAGAGTAATCCTAATCCAACTAGGACTAGTCATGTAACCCGCCCCTTCAACATATATAAGGAGGGGCAGGGCTCCCCAAAGAGGGACAAGCAACAAGAAATAATCATTAAGGCTAGACACAACTAAAGGAGAGCCGGTTTACGGCGACTCCCTCGTGATGATAATGAGACCTAGCCTCAAACAGCATGTAGGGTTAGTACCGGATGATGTTTCTCGGGGCCTGAAGCTGTCTAAATCCTTGTCTTGTGTGTTGATCCGCCTCGCGTATCTCGATTCCGACCAACCCCTTCAAGCTACCGCGTAGATGCGTTGGCCTCACGACTAAGTCCTCACACTAGGACATCTGCCGTGACAAATCCACGACAGTTGGCGCCCACCGTGGGGCTTGTGCATGGTGGTGTTGAGTTCTTGAAGGGATCTCTTTCTGGGACCGAGAAGCTGCGACCCGCCGGATCAGCAAGAGCCGGCGTGGAAGAATTAATGTAAACTACGAAGATCATCAATCAAGATCGAATAAGTTTTCAGCGGCGGTGTATAGAAGATTGAGCAGAAGCAGGAAAATCCATTGTTTTGCGGTCAGGATCATAGTTAACTTTGGAATTGGTAGTACAAAGTTTCACGGAAAATTAGGGTTGCGTTCTGTGCGGCGGACATGACCTGACGATCCGTCAAATCTGAAGACAGATCAACACCTATTGCAGCGGTTGCCGTACAAACCGAGATGATATCAGATTTAGCAAGTTAGCCATGTCCTCGCCGGACTCTTTGATACTCGTCGGATAAACAAAGGCAACAAGCAGCGACAGGAGCAGCTCCCAAGAAGATTGGATTGATCATTGATGTTGCTGCGCTCACGGAAAAGTCATGGCCAAGTATTAGGACTAGTAGTTGCACGGTTTACAAGATCTGTTTTGATTAATAGTGCTGCTGTTACTACTAACACGTGAGCTCTAATCAGAACAAAGATCAGCTCATGTTTGTCATGAGAAGACGTCTGAAGCATTAAGGGAAGATTCCAGTGCATTAAGCCACCTCCGAGTCGACCCGCCTCGTCGCTGCTGAAAAAAATATATTTACGGCAACAGACGCCCAAAGGCCCCGGACAAAGACGTGCTCGAGGCATGTGCCCGCTAGCCCTGTTTGATGATGCACGCACATGCAGTGGCAGTCTGCGGTAGTCAAAGGCCAAAAGAAAGGAAGAATAAGAAAAGTACTATTAGTATACATCTCACGGAAGGTCTAGTACAGATAAATATCAGACCAGATGAGGACAGGCGCCAAACATCACAGGTCCCAAAGTCAACATGACCCGTGACCCGGGGGCTCTGTTCTAAACCGCCTGATTCCAGGCTCCGTTACGGCCGCAGTTGCCGCAACATGTTCCAGCGTCCGTATTCATCGGAAAAGATATACCAGGTGCTATCTTTTTATATACCTTATTAGCACATATTAAATTGCTTGAGAACAATTACTCTGGCCTGTAATATTTTTTATGCAGCACGACTATTAAAAAAGGGATGGTGTTATACCGCGGATGCACGTTCGGCTGTGCCGCGTGGTTTCACGGACATGCGTGTCGCGGTCCAGTTTACATCAATGCGCTGGCCGACTCGCCCGTCCGCGCTGCCTTACAACGCCATGGACGAATCGCCCGTCCGCCCTCGCGGCCGGTTCACGCGTCCACGCCGGCTTACAACGCGGAGGACAATTTGCTCGTCCGCACCGGCTTACAACGCTACGGCCGACTCATCCGTCTGCTCCTGTGGGTGACTCATCCATGGTTGATTTTAGCTTCACCGTGGTGACCATCAACTCCACGGCGGATAATTTCCGGCCTAACATATCAGGTGAAATCTATATAAGTCTATTTTTGACACATATTGTTTTTTGTCAAAGAGCAATTACGTTGGGTTGTATATTTTATATGCAGGACAATTATTTCAAAATGGCGTTATATCGCGGATGATTATCCTTACCGTGCCGTTCAAATAGAAGCGCCTGAGTTGCTGCTCTTGTGGATCGATCTATATCAGCACATCAGGGTCACACCCGCTCATGCAAGTTGTCCAATGGACGTGTGCAAACCGCCGCCATGTGGACTGGTCTATATTATCAACTGCCGTCCACACCTGTCTGCATGAGCTGTTTATTGAGTATGAGCAAGTCACAGCTTGGGTAGCCCGATTTTTTCCAACAAATTGGATGCAAATTATCATGTATTCTCAGCCGCCATCTGCACTGGATGGCTCAATGGGCAGGCGCACAAGTCGCCGCCACTACAGTTTGGTTAAACTTCAAGCAGCCAATTGGAAGGAACCATTGGCCGAGTTGCTGACACGGCTCATATGGGAGCATTTATAACCCGCCGCAGTCACCTCAACATTCTGTGGGTTCACATCGCGCTATCAACACCAATGATATATCCCTTATGCTATGGTCAAATATGGAGAATCTCAAAGCCAACTCCTCGAGTCGTCTTGAGACTCGGGGGCTACAATGATATGACTCAGCAAGTCTTGCCAGTTTCAGCAAATTCAAGAACCCCACGATGTTGAAGGGGAAGCTAACCCGGTCCCGGAGGCTACTGCCATATTGATGAAAATTTAAAGGCCGTCAGAAAATCCCGGCTCAATGAAGAGACACCTCCCTCCCATAAAGCGTTGAAGCTCTCAAATATCTGGTTTAAATCCGGCTCAAGGGAAGTCAGTTTCACTGAAGCTCTCAAATATCCGGTTTACAATCCGGTTCACGGGAAATATGTCTCCTACAAAGCTCTGAAGCTCTCAAATCCGGTTTAAGAATTTCCGGTTCAAAAAGAATTAATCTCTCGCAAGTTCGAGTTTAAAGGCCTTCAGAAAAATTCCGGCTGGAAATGAAGATTCCGGTTTAAGATTCGGTTCAAGGGAAAGATGTCTCGCACAAAGCTTTTAAGCTCTCAAAATCCGGTTTAACATCCGGTTCAAGAAGAAATATCTCTCGCAAAGTTCGAGTTCTCAGAAAAATCACTTGGGGGCTTGTTCGTATTCAAACCATAGCTACTCCTCTCGATCGGCGTAAGGCCACCAGGGAAATCACTTGGGGGCTTGGTTGTATTCGAACCATAGCTACACCTCTTGATCGGCTTAAGGCCAACAGGAAATCACTTAGGGACCAAAGAGAGTGTTGCAAAAGCACAACTCAAACATAGGCACCCACTGAGCACACCTCAAAATATTGCTCGGGGGCTCTTTGCTTCTCAAAGAACAAAGAGTCTACACCCTTGTAATAGGCTATCAAGCCAGGCTTGGAAGCCAGGAGTATTCACCTAAAACCCCGGGTTATCCTGCCTCTTTAAGTAAGCCACTTCGTCCAGGTAATCCTGGTATGACCCGCCGAACGTTTGACAAGTCAATCTCATAGACCCTGAACTTGTCAAAGTTAAAACGACGATTGGTTAATGTGAGGTCCATCTTAAAAGGCTTTGTAAAATGGTTTAACTTAGTGGCCTGGCAGCCCATGAAAAGCTTCTATTTTGGGCCTGGCAGCCCATGAAAAGCCTCACATGCTCTTTTTATGCTTTTATTTGCCAAGTTTTTTCTCCTTTGATGAGATTTATAATATCTTATGATAAACCGGTGTCTATTGACCCGGCTTTCGATTATAAATTGTCAGCGCATGATCAGCTATAATCCGGTGTTTATTGACCCGGCCTGGCTTTGGACTATAAGTCGCCAGTATGATGATAAATTATCCGGTGTTTATTAACCCGGCCTGGCTTGGGACTATAAGTCGCCAGTATATATTTGGATTGCGCCATTGAAATCATGCGCTCATAAATCATTGGATTATATTATTCAAATCTTCAAATAGCCAACATGGCTAGATTTTATGGTTATCAATAACCAGTATTATGATTAAGGTTTTCAAAGTCGCTTTAGCGCAATGGCTATTATTTTATCAATGAATATGATTTATTCTACAATGGAGGGAATAGTCCCGAGTTGCTGCAGGCTTACGACCCGGCACTTGGGGGCTACATTATTCAAAGTTGAGATTATATCAAATATGCAAGTCTCATGTCGCTGCAAGCATGCACCATGACACTTGGGGGCTAATGCAAAGTCATTTTTTGCTCATCTTATTGAAGACCCGACTCATCACATTATAATGAGCCGGCCCTTGGGGGCTACCAATTGCTCCTGTCAACAATTCAAGGTACACATGTCTTAAAACCATTATATTGAAAGGTCCATTGCTCAGTTGGTAAAGCACAAAGCTCTTAACCTTGTGGACGTGGGTTCAAAGTCCATGGTGGAGTTACATCATATGATGTTATTTTCAGTGAAGCATGATCATCTTTTTAAAGTCCCTGCTCATTATTGCATAATGACCCGGCCCTTGGGGGCTACACTGGTTGAAGTTTTTTGAGCATCAGTCAATTACAAGTCCCAGGTTGCTACAAGCATGACAACCCGGCACTTGGGGGCTACATAATATGGAGTATTCAGTTTTTACTAGTGACTGGGATGAACAACATGGATTTCTTCAAAAGTGGCAGTATTTATATTGCAGCAAGTCTTAAGCCATCACTTTGTTCTGCTCAAGACTTGGGGGCTACAGGTAATATGGATATAAGGGAGAAAAATCTTCAAATTCTCAGTTCTGAGCAAACCAGATTGACCCGGTGTCTGCAACAATTATGACCTGGCGTCGATAAGAATTATGACTCGGTGCCATCAATATTTACAAGCCGACAATTTTGGTAATATCAAACCGGCAAGTTCTACATCTTCAAACCGGTTGAATATCAGATGAGTACTTCAAGACCAA
This sequence comes from Triticum aestivum, assembly GCF_018294505.1. NCBI lineage: Eukaryota > Viridiplantae > Streptophyta > Magnoliopsida > Poales > Poaceae > Triticum > Triticum aestivum. The sequence continues at coordinate 427,385,006 of NC_057811.1, read as the reverse complement.
TATTTTTTAAGCCGGTGCTTTGGAAACCAATTGAAGTGGATTATTTCTTACGACATTTCTCTACAAGAGACAAATGTCAGTAAATTGACTCTCAAACTGGCTTATTGACCCGGATTTCTCAAAAGAAGTATCTAGATTTTTTGCATTCACAAAGTTTGAACGTATTTACTAAAGGAGATTTGCTATGAGTTCATGGGCATATATCAAGAAGGAAATGACAAGGACTTAAAGATGATCAGGTGCCGGTTTACAAGAATTTTTAACCCGGAGTATAACTTGTCAAAAGTTGTTCTTGTGTTTGTTTTACAGGATCAGTTTAACATGGATAAATGCAAATTAAACTGGGGCTAATGTCGGGGATATACCCCGCGGTATGACCCGGCCGGACTTGGCGGTTTACTTGAGACCCGGCTGACACTTGGCGATTCAGTGGCAACCCGCCCTGACTTGGCGGTTTACGAGCAACCCGCCTGAACATTTTGACTCACTGGTGACCCGGCGGGCGGGTTAGACGGATGACAAGGCCCAAGGCCCAGAAGGCCGGTTCATGTTAATGGTGGGCCGGTTTATGAGGAAAGCACAAGGAATATTCTCCTACAAAGGAAGCAAGACTAGGACTCCACTTGTAATAGAGTAATCCTAATCCAACTAGGACTAGTCATGTAACCCGCCCCTTCAACATATATAAGGAGGGGCAGGGCTCCCCAAATAGGGACAAGCAACAAGAAATAATCGTTAAGGCTAGACACAACTAAAGGAGAGCCAGTTTACGGCGACTCCCTCATGATGATAATGAGACCTAGCCTCAAACAGCATGTAGGGTTATTACCGGATGATGTTTCCCGGGGCCCGAAGCTGTCTAAATCCTTGTCTTGTGTGTTGATCCGCCTCGCGTATCTTGATTCCGACCAACCCCTTCAAGCTACCGCATAGATGCGTTAGCCTCACGACTAAGTCCTCACACTAGGACATCTACCGTGACAAATCCACGACAGTGTGGGTATCTTTTTGCAAAATTGCCATAGTTTCCTTCCTATCCGTCAGATATAAATCGGATGGCCTATATTGCAGGATGGCAGGAACACCATCATCACCAACTCTGTTTTTTATAAGAGTAGAGATATGTAAGTGTCACTGCCCCCACCCACCCAGGCACACTTCCCGACACCGAAGGAGTAGGGTGACACCTCAATCTTGATACTAATCTATCGTCTGGCTTCTCTCTCAAACACACACACACACACACACACACACACACACACACACACACACACACACACTACCCGACACCGAAGGAGTAGGGTGGCACCTCGATCTTGATAGTAATCTATCTACTCCTCTTTCAGACACACATAGATACACACACACACACACACACACACTCGCTAGTTGTGCCTCTGTGCCTACCGCGCACACTCTCGATATGTCTTTCTCTCCCTCCCCTTCCCCACTCCCAACCCCAACAATGACAGCAGAAGGGTGACACGATCTGATCTTAATCTGTCAATTGGTTTCTCTCTCAAACATTGTGTCTCTGTGCCTCGCTCAGACACACTCGATAAGTCTTTTTCTCCGTAGCCCCCTCGACATGTAGACTTCTCGCGCGCGCACAGCTGTAGTGACGATGACGCTGAACCCAATGTGCCTTGTTTTCACCGGCCTCATGTGATAGTTTTCACCCTGTTTTCTGTTAATTAACAAGACAACCTTTTCTTTGTTACTACTAGTGAATCTGAAATCATTCGGGGCAGACAGATAATATATCACTTCAACCCAATTATCGTAGTAACTATTTTATAAGAAACTAGCTAGATGCCCGTGCGTTGCACGGAACATCAAGATGCATTTGTATGAGTAGTTTATCTTGTGAGAGACTAGCAAGATGCCCATGCGTTGCACGGAACATCAAGATGCATTTATATGAGTAGTTTATCTTGTGAGAGAAAAGGATGAACGAGGGAAGGCCTTATTTGCAAATGTGGAGAGGGGTGTGGGTATCTTTTTGCAAAATTGCCATAGTTTCCTTCCTATCCGTCAGATATAAATCGGACGACCTATATTGCAGGATGGCAGGCACACCATCATCACCAACTCTGTTTTTTATCTCTACTCCTATAAAAGACTCAGTTGGTGATGATGGTGTGTCTGCCATCCGTCATTTCTGACCATCAGATCTGCATCTAACAACTATGATGTAAGTCATGGCATTTCTGCAACAAGACCCCACTTCTCTGCTCCAATTTGCAGAAACCCCTTAGTATCTTGAAACCAACCACATCCCTCCCCCACCTCATCAAAACAACCACAAGGAATATATTTTGAGTGAAACCTAATACGGGTATATTTTTAGTGATATATACACCAAACTAAAGTGTTTTTCTTTCAAGTTTGTGAACATGTATTATTCTAGTTTGGATCCGTTGCAATGCACGAGCACATTGCTAGTAAGAGTAGAGAAAAGGATGAACGAGGGAAGGCCTTATTTGCAAACGTGGAGAGGGGTGTGGGTATATTTTTACAAAATTGCCATAGTTTTCTTCCTATCCGTTAGATATAAATCCGAAGGCCTATATTGCAGGATGGCATGCACACCATCATCACCAACTCTGTTTTCTACCCCCTCTGTTCCTAAATATTTGTGTTTTTAGAGATTTCAACAAGTGACTACATACGGTGCAAAATGAGTGAATCTACACTCTAAAATATGTCTACATACACATCCGTATGTGGTAGTCCATTTGAAATCTGAAAAAGACAAATATTTAGGAACGGATGGAGTATAAGAGTAGACATGGAGATATATCTCCAGCATGGTCTACAACAAAAATGTGCTGGACTGGTTAGCGCCGGATGCTCGCAACGCGATGACCTGAGTTTGAATTCTGTCTTTAACTTTAGATTTTTATACTATATATATTACTTATTTAATATATACTTCTTTCGCTACTGTACTGACAGTGGAAGCCATAGAGTACCTAGAATACAAGATTAAGGATGCACTTGTTTCTTTTTAACTTGCTGTACGAAGCTATAGCCACCCTGCAAGTCATGTGTACACTGTACATGCAATTAACTTTTTATAGAGGGAGAATCATACAGGCAATTAACTCAAATGGATTGGATGTGACTATTATTTCTAGCATAAGAGCATCTCCAACGGCAGCCGGCAAATTTCCTCCCGCTTCCTTCCGCAGAGGACGACATCAAACGCCAGCGGCATACATTTTCACAACTCTAACCAACCAGATGAAATTCGTGCAAACACGGACTGTTTTCATATAAGCATGCATGATTTCGTATAAAAAAGCCAGATCTTCATATAAACATGATGGATTTCATTACATTTACATGAACTAAGCGGTGCTAATCCGGCTCTCTTGGTATAATTAATACTCCATCCGTCCGGAAATACTTGTCCTAGAAATGGATGTATCTAGACTTATTTTAGTTATAGATACATCCAATTTATCCATTCTTTGAACAAATATTTCCCGCCAGCCGGAGAGGGAGTACCTAATCTAAATGGCCGCCCGCGGATCCCATTGTCTTCCTCATGTCCGGCAGACACTTGCGGGGTCGACGAAGGTCCTCGGAAGAGACGAAGCAGCAAAGAAACCACCTGAATGCACAGTCGTTGCCTCGGCGGTGGCCTTCATGGGACCCAAGTGGCGGCGGCCTCCCGTGTTCTACTTCTCCTCGATGATGGCGGCGGACACGGAGAAGCTGGCCACCGACTCGTCGCTCTCCACGCACCCGGCTTCTCTCTCTGCCTGCATGACGTTGCCGCAGGCACGGGAGGCGCGCCCATAGACATGGGAGGCGCGGCCACCGCAGACACTGGTGGCGCGGTACGACGTGGCAGTGACGACGCCCGTACCGGCGTGCTCGCCGCCGTGCCGGCGTGGAGCAACTCACCACTCCTCATTGAGCTGAATTGGAGCGGCGAGTTGCCGAACCACGCGCCGGATTGGGGCGGCAACTGGCTCCATCGGGCCAAGCGACGTTGATGAAGCACCAAGCGGCCTCGCCCGTATCCGGAGGGCTCGGCGGGCCACCCAGCCGGGTAGTATGCCGGAGAAAGGCTCCTCGGAAGCCATCGGAAGAGTGGAGAAAATGGTGAAGGAGGAGATGGGGGTGCGGTGGAGGGGTGGGATTCTTGCCCGCTGTCTGTCTGGCCTCGTTTAAATAGAGGGCGAACGGTAGGAGCTTGGCCGGCGTCTTGCCTCATTTAAACTGAGGGCAGACGGGATTCCGAGCTCGGCCAGTGTTGCGTTTAATTCCGGCCCGCTCATGAATGGACATGTGGCTGGAGTAGGTTTCTCGGTTTGCATACGGGTTTAACGGAGGGGTTTGATGGAGGCGAGGAGGCGTGTTCAGCTGGGCGTGCAGCGGGCAGTGCAGTACTATTCGATTTGATAGCGGGTGGTGCAGTTCCCGATACGGCTTTAATGCAGATGAGGGAGGGGTAGCAGTTCCCGAAATGTTGAACGACCAATGATGCATCCTCCTTCAATTAGCATCGTGCATGCATGAGGGAAGTAATAGGAGGAGGACCGGGAAAAGAGGCTGCACGATGTGAATGCAACGCAGTTTGCACTCATATAAAGGCGCCCCTCCATTCCAATGCATCTACCACATCGTACGCACCTAAGAATTTGCCTAAGCACCTACACTAAGTGCAAAAGTGCTCACTCCAGAGTCCATACCCATGGCGGCGATGCGCGCGAGTGGCAACCGGCTATGCCAGATGGTCCACGACGCCGGTCTGCGGCATGGCGCCGAGGATCGTCTCCAGACAGTGTTCGCGACCGGCTGGTGGATGGCTGCCGTCGATGCCAACTACGAATCTTAGTTGGACCAGATGATCGTTGCCACCAACCAACAAGTTCACCATCCTCAAGAAGCTCGGGGACGACATTGCCGTACTCCTCCAGCCCGCGCGCCCGGGCTCCTCATGGCCTGCCAGCCTAATCGGCCTCCATGGCCGGAACCTCTTTCAAGCACTGGTGGCCCTGCGACTGCCCGCCGACGCCACGAAGAATGTCCACCTAGAGGTCGCGCTCGCCGCGAGGCGCCTCGCCCTGCAAGAATTCGTCGACCTACACATCCACATGTATGAGCAAATCGTGTACATACGTATGTACAAGGCCATATAGGACGCTACGACGTTGGCCTTCCTCAACCGGCTGGAAGCCGTGGATGCCTTTGCTGAGAACCACCTTGACCTCGCCACAAAAGTCGCCGCTCCTTAGCCGCCGGTCGGTGGCCCGACGCACTAAGTTGAGGAGGAGGAGGTCATATGTTGATGAATGCATCTTTTCTCTTGCCTCCTGTAACCACCACTGTGATCGCATCATCGTGGCCTTAATTCTTATTGTGCTATTGCATTCTCGTTCCAGTCAATACCGACATGTGCGATCCCTTTGCTTAATTATATGAATCACTGTAACTAGTACTCCATCCGTCAATTTATAAGTTGTGCTTACCTTTTCCATCAACTTCGTGCAATGCATGGGCATCTTGCTAGAAACAGTAGAACATGTCAGACCGCATGTGACCAAACCGACGATGCGCCAACCTAGCTACTACGTACCCTGCTTATCTGGCGGAAATAGCCCCGCCCTAGCGTTTCCAATCGTTATTTCTATCGTGCCAAGGAGCAGAACCAAATGTTACAATTTATACATTTTTCTTTACTGCTACTCCTATAAAAGACTCAGTTGGTGATGGTGGTGTGTCTGCCATCCGTCGTTTCTGGCTGTTAGATTTGCATCTAACGGTTGTGAGGTAAGTTGTGGCATTTTGCAACAATAGCCCACTTTTGTGCTCCAATTTGCAGAAAACCCCTTATTATCTTGAAAGCAACCACATCCCTCCCTCACCTCATCAAAACAGCCTGAGAAATATATTTTGAGGGAAAAGTAATATATTAGGAGTATATCAAAACAAGAGTGATTTCTTTCAAGTTTGTGAACAAGTACTACTATTCTACTACATTGGATCCGTCGCAACGCACGAGCACATTGCCCGTAAAACGAAAAGGCCTGCCGCGTTCGCGTCGCACCCCCACACGCCCGGGAATCAGGAGTACTCCATGGCCCGTCCGGCACGCCACATAGCTAGGGAAGGCGTGTTGCCTAGCATTTTCACTTTCATGTGGGACTGCCATTGAGCAAACCAACTATTGGCAAACCGCACCCCGCCCGCTGCCGGGTTGGCAAACAGAAACGAGGGGAAGATCTAGCTATAGCACGGAAGCCAAGAAATTTGGTGTCTGGTGGGGCTCGTTGATAGAGTGTTATTTATTCATAACTAGCAAGATGCCCATGCGTTGCACGGAAAATCAAGATGCATTTGTATGAGTAGTTTATGTTGTGGGAGAAAAGGATGAACAAGAGAAGGCCTTATATTTTCAAATGTGGAGAGGGGTGTGGGTATCTTTTTGCAAAATTGCCATAGTTTCCTTCCTATCCGTCAGATATAAATCGGACGGCCTATATTGCAGGATGGCAGGCACACCATCATCACCAACTCTGTTTTTCATAAGAGTAGAGACACGTAGACAGGATGCACATAGAGGAATTTTGTTACTGCACGTTGTTACATACTACTAGTACCTACTCCCTCCTTCTGGTTCACAACTAGTACTCCCTCCGTCCTGGCTTATTGGTCCCCTTTGTACTCAATTCATGAGCTCGTTTTCCTCAAGAAATTGTCTTTACCAATGTATTAGTATCGGGAATGCATGCGTGAACAACGAATGATTAAACCTTGCATGCAATGTTTTGACAAAGCATTGACTTACAAACATGTGAATGTGAGGGACTACAACCTCGTGCATGCATGCAACAGTCACACGTACACATGGACGCAAAAACGCGCGCGACACCCTAATGCATGCATGTCCGAGCACACGAGGAACACACATGGTCACGCTCAAGTGCTCAACCTACACGTGCATGCACACACACATACTCAGCCAGGGTGTGCTAGTGACCGTATAAACACCGGAAAATGTATATGTTGACCGCAATGAGCGTATTATGAAGTCCACTGACCGTATTTTTACAAATATACATATATAGAGAGTAGAGATTTGGTTACCAAATCTCATGCGTGCAATGCACGTGTACCATACTAGTTGGTTACCAAATCTCATCCGGGTTTGGCACGAGCTCGTACTGCGGGAGCACCACAAGGCCTGCCGTAGGAGTTACATTTCCCTCTCGGGGCCCATGGGACCAAGCTTCAGTGGCTTAGTGCACCGGCCTATGAGTCAATGACATGCGGACCTTAAATGCGGCTGGCCCACATGTCATTCTCATGGTGGTGGCATGGTTCGCGACTCACTCGTTCGAGATGAACCGGCCGGTGGTGGCGTGGCCGTGGCGAGGGTGCCACAGCTGGGCGTCGTGGCGTTATGAGGCATAGATGGCCACACCGGCGGGTACTACCTATAGTACAGAAGTACCCCAGCTGAGGATTGATGCCTGGGACGAAATGTGTCGCAACCACTGGATGAAAATTCGATGGTGCGGGAGTACGGATCGGAGCAGGAAAACTGCGTCCAATCGGGTGTGGCTGTAGTAGAAAGTTGATGGTCGCCGCAGTTCAGCTGGCCCGCATGTCATGCACGCAAAGGCAGAGGAGCGGTGGGGCCGAGAGGGATGAGGCGCACGTCGGGGGACGTCGTGCCGTGGGTTGGAGCGGCGTTGTGGGAATTGTTTCGTATGGGACACATCCTACGGTATACTCCCTCTCTCCAAGTTTATTTGTTTTGAATTTTTTCATTTTATAAGTTTCAAATTCAAATTTAGAGCTCCCCATCACATGTTGAGATTACAATGTCCATTAAATCATTGCGTGCATGTATAGTAACGAAACAAATCTCGAGTTTGCCACGAGTTCGTGCAGCGGTATCACCACAAGGCCTGGCGCAGGAGTTACATTTACCTCTCGGGGCCCTCGGGTCTGAGCTTCAGCGCCTTACGACACCTGCCTTTGAGTCAATAACATGTGGACCCGATAGCTGGCTGGTCCACATGTAATGCTCCCGAAGGCAGAGGGGCAGTGGGGCCAAGAGGGGTAAGCCGCAGGTCGGGGGACGTGTGGTGTCATGGGTTCGAGCGGTGTCGTGGGAGTCGCATGTGGCTGTGGTAGAAACTTGATGCTCACCGCATTTCAGTTGGCCCACATGTCATGCACACAAAGGCAGAGGGGCGGTGCGGCCGAGAGGGGTGAGGCTCACGTCGGGGGACGTGGTGCCGTGGGTTGGAGCGGCGTCATGGGAATCGCGAGTGGCAGTGGATGAAACGTGATGGTCGCCGTAGTTGAACTTCCATGGACAAGCTGTCATGCCTACGGACACATGCATTGCATACCGATCACTGGAAGGAGTAGTAGAGAAAGCTAGGCGGATAAATAGTTCCTTATAGTCAAGCGGACCCATGCTACTACTTGTTCCAAAGAAATGCACACCATCGAAATAGTCCATCTATATCAATATACACAGAGAGGGAATTTTTTTTACAAGAGAGGAAATAGTTCATCCATCCATAACGCCCTGCTGCTGGTGCAGCTTCTTCTTCTTCTTCTTCTTCTTCTTCTTCTTCTTCTTCTTCTTCTTCTCATTTTCTGTGGGAGACGGCTTCGCAACAAGCTCTCTGGACCTTGCAGCTATCTCAAAACTCACACGGGCATCGAGGGCAGCATATTTTATCCGCTCGTACGTCAAGGGATAATTCTTCCATCCAGACGACCTTAATGGCAGCGTCTTGTCACCCTTCCGAAGATTTGTTCCGAGCACAAAATTTGCTACGTCGAATAGGGATGGTGTCGGTTTATCAGAATCTTCTACAGGAATTTTTATTTTGGTTTGTACGTCAGCGATGCTTTTCAAATCAAGGTTGTACGGCTCCAACTTCTATTTGTCCCGTGCGATGGCTGCCCCACAGAAGTATATGTCCTCCCGAGACAAGAAATCATGAAGCTCACCTGGTATGGAGGGCGCGTGTATGATGTGGTACACCAAAACATCATCTTCGAGGCACAGCTGAAGGACGACGGCGCGTTGGATCTTCCCAGTGGCACGCTCCATGCACTCTGCATCGAGACCGATGACCTTCATCTCCACCTTCTGGAGGGAGTTGGATACATTGGTTATCCACTTCCGAACAACCCTTGGGTGGTCGGTGACTGTGGCAACTATGCTCAACGAGCCTTCGACGAGGACATGTTGGACGCTAAAAACCTGCATCTCGATCTCTTTCGCCATTTGGAACCGCTGGACCGGTGGGCTATGGTTTGGAGAATTAGGATTAGATGGCTAGTCTAACTGAAGAAGATGATTATTTATAGGGGCTTCAGAATTACTCCAGGAGGATGTGAAGAGGTTAAAACAATGTGAATGCAGTGTGGTTTGAATGCAAATGAAGATCAAGGAGTAGTGAAGAAGCTGAGGAAAATCGGTTCCTGATGGAGAAGTAAATGGGAGAAGTGGCTTGCAGGCAGTTGATTAGACGGCTAGGTAGACTAAACGAAAAGGCTACACGGGTAGACTGAGGAGTGGGGCCTGTCCCTGTACGTGCCCATCCTTCTAGGGCTACATGTGCCACCGGGCTAGTTGAGGTCACTCTTTCGAATCACCGTGGCGAGACATTTTATGATTCCTTCTTATTTCTGCACCCCTCCTGACAGGTGGGACCTATGCAAACGGATAAAAAATGTGTCGTAGCTGGTTCGGATGGATATTGGCGTGTGCGTGGGAGACACAACATTCTTTAGTTAAGGAATATGCGGTTATCCTCAAAAAAGAAAAGTCCTTCTTCGCGCTTCCGCATGCACGAGAATTTGGTTCTGCTCGCAATATGGATGATACCGGGAGGATGAAGTGAACCCAGAGGCATGCTAGCACGGGAGTACTACTCATGTTCCTACTACTACTCCTAGTAGTAGTAGTACTCATACAATTGTGGTACACTTGATGGTCAAAATACTATTATTCATCCGGTCCTCACAGTGAAGTGACAAGACCTTGCGCCCGAGGTGACACCAGTCCAAGCGGCGTGTCCGGGTTACCAAAGTCAGCCTCACCTTGTGCACTGTGCAGTCACTGCCACCGCCGCTGTATAGCATGCCTAGCCTCGTCTCCCTCTCCCCTAGCACCACTCCATCTTCATCTCCGTCTCACCGGAGATCCTGAGGTCACTCTTTCGTCATCTCACTGTGCCCCCGCGTACCCTCGCCTCACTCGCCTCCCCCAGTACCACTATTCCCTCGCTAGCCGCTCCAGCACCGAGAGCCTTCTCCCCCGTAAACCAAGCCCCCCAAAACCCCACCTTCCAAACTCCACCTTGGCCGAACGCGAACCGCGCAGCATCCATATGAGCCGCGATTGGAGCAATCTCCCCAGTGACGTCCTCGACCTCTATTGTCGTGTATGGATATGTTGAGCGCCCTGTGGCTGGCTGCATGCTCGAGGGGCATGCACACGGCCATCGTCGAAGCGAGGCCTAAGCTTTTCAAGACACCCTGCTTGTTGCTATCTGGTCTTGCGAGATTTACTCACCATGATACGGAGGCGTACATGATGCCCCTCGACTTCAATTCGACCTCCATTAGCCGAAACTTCTTTGCAGGTATGTAGTGGGTCGTCGTACATCATTTCCCTCGATTTCGATCCGATCACCATCGCCCGAAACTTCTAGCAGGTATGTACTGGGTTGGCATGAACTCCCACTGGATGGCTGCCGTCAGAGAAGACAGGAAAAAGTTGGTGCTCGTGAACTTCCAGACCTCCCATGAGATTATCCTTCCTCCGTTGGATGATATAGAGCTTTAACGTCGCGGTCCAAGTCATCTAGATTATGTCGTCAGTTGGACGCACCTTATTTTGCAGAAGATAGTAAACTGCCAAGTGCCCACACGACATGCGGACTACGCAGACTTCAAGCTAATTGCCTTGTTCGACAAGGGACTCGCCTATCTTTCCGCCGGTGCCTTCTTTAGCTGGAGACAGCTCACCTCGCAGTGGATCGTCGTCAAATATGATACACACTTTTGTGATGCTATTGAACACAATGGCATCATCTACGCGATCGACAAAGCAGATGGCACCACGTATTGCTGGGACGGCGCGTGTAAGTTGTTTCCGTCTGATGTTAATGATGATGCCATGACACTGTTTGAACTTTTTGTGATGATTGGCATATCCCTGTTTGAGTAGAATTTGAGTAGAACTATGGCAATGTATTTGAGATGCCGTAAATTAGCTATATTTGGAATGAGTTAATTCATGCGATTGTGACCATGTCATTACAGCCAATTTGTACCCCTGAATAATCAAACTGCCAGGAAGATATTGATATTCTCCTTATTTTATAGTAGGGATAATTGCATTTTTACCCCTAGTTGGTTCGTACCCACAGATTTTGCCCTTAATTTTCGAGCTTGCTCAGTTTTGCCCTTACTTTTTCCATCGTGGTCTCTCGAATGCCTTTTGACCGTTTGACCAAAACTTTGAAAATTCATAACTAATTCATATGAACTTAGAAAAATGCAAATAAGATATCAAAATGTTCAGATAGACATTACCTTTATGTGCATACATTTGCCTTCAGGACAAAAGCAACCTTTAAACTACCTGAGGTAATTAATGTTATTAACATTATTAAAAATAAAAAGGTATAAACAATATTTTTTCATGAATAAAAATTACATGCAAATGTAGGTGATGTTTTCTGAACATCCAGATATCTTATTTGCATTTCTCTGAGTTCGTATCATTTTGTTATGAATGTTCTAATGACTTTGACCATTATTTGGAAACTTCATAACAAATTGATACCAACTCGGAAAAATGCAAATAATATATCAGGATGTTCAGGAAACATCACCTACATTTGCATGTAATATTTATTCATGAAAAAATATTGTTTATACCTTTTTAATTTTAATAATGTTAATAACATTAATTACCTCAGGTAGTTTAAAGGGTGCTTTTGTCCTGAATGCAAATGATATGCACATAAAGGTAATGTTTATCTGAACACTTTGATATCTTATTTGCATTTTTCTGAGTTCATATGAATTACTTATGAATTTTAAAAGTTTCGGTCAAACGGTCAAAGGGCATTCGAGGGACCTCGACGGAAAAAGTAAGGGCAAAACTGAGCAAGCTCGAAAAGTAAGGGCAAAACCCGTGGGTAGGAACCAACTAGGGGAAAAAATGCAATTGTCCCTTTATAGTAATCTATATACTACTAAATATGAGTGTGTATCAATGGCCATGCTAGTTTCCTCATTTTCATGATGTAGAAACATGCATCACACTGTTGGTTTCATCTAACCATACATTAGGGAAGTAAATGTGCATATGGAGAACTCTATATTTGGAAGTAGTGAAATCCTGTAATGCTTACCATGTGTACATACCTATGTTCGCCCTTCAGCAATCAATGGCTAGAATAATATGCTCACAAAATTTTTGCCCACAGAACATGAGTATATAACAATACATGGTATGTTAGTTTCCTTGAAGAATTTGTTTGTGAGGACAGAACATGATTACATAACATGCATGACATGGTAGTTTCCTGTGAAGAATCGATTGTGAGATAACATGAGTATAACCATGCATGGCACTTCTATATTTTCAACCCAGTATACATTTCCCTGTATTTTCCTCCCAGTTCCAATAGGGACATATCAATGTTGTTTCTTGCATTATCCTACTCATACTCTGAACAATGCTGATCTTACATTAACAATTCCTATCCTTTTTTATATGATGCAGTGTCCCTATAGTTACTACCCTTTGTAATCATACTACCTTTGCCAAAAACAGGGAAGCACAACTGGTTCCTCGCTCAATCAGAGGACGGCAAAAGACTGATGATCATTCGGACACATGAGCCGGAAAAGTTATATTGAAAAACCCCACTATATGCAAGCACCGTGAAATACGTGAGTATCCGGACAATGGCTGTTACGTCTATGAGCAGGATACCAGCTTGTTGGGCCTTCAGGATTTTTGAGTTGGAGGCGGGTAAACAGCCTTGGTTCACACTCTCTTTTTCTCGGACTCAGTTATCCGATTAACCAGGAGATCACCGTTGGCAAGGACCTTGATGGCAGAGAGGCTTTGTTTGCTATGGAAAACTGTGTCTACACGGCGAGCCCTAGGACTTTGGGAGCAAACTCCCCTGATTGTCAATGATACAACATGCTGCCAAAAGAAGGTGAGAATGACAAAGGCATTTGGATTAACTTTGATCCTTGGATGTGTCGAGTTCGACAGGCAGTGATGTGGTTCAAGCCTTCAAGTTGATAGGTAATTGGGCTGTTGCATCGAAAGGGTGGAGTACTGGTGTCTCCGGATCACTAGTGGCTGAACCAGGGCTGCAAATTATGATGGTGTTGGATCATCCCTCTTCGAATGACTTGTTGTCTTTGCTGCTTGTTCTGGATGGGCAGTTCTCTCTTTTGTTATGCATATTCCTTGTCATTTGATCATCCTCGTCTATGTCACTCTTACTATGTAATAGTTGCCTCTATTTAAAATGTCATTCTCGTCTGGATCACGAGAGTCTGAGCGCTGCAGATGGGTGCATTTTGGTGGTGTAGCAAGACTTCTATGAACTATCATGTCTTGCTGTTTATGTCAGTAGTAGTCACTAGTCAGTGTTTGAATGTTGTATATATCGTTGTTTCGAACTGTTTATTGTCTCAAACTGCTGGTGGGCTAAACTAGGGCATCACCATTCTCCAGTGTTCAGAGTATATCTCCTTTTTTCAAGTTATAATTTGAGCTCAGTGTCTTTTCGATGATGTACACTTGTTTGGGCCAGTGAGGTGTCGTTGAATATGGGCCGAGTAGTAACGCAATGCCAAATAGGTCAATTATGACTCTCAGGCCGGGCTCTCAAAAGATCCTAAAAAAGGTCAGGCTCTCAAAAAAAAGAATAGGGACTCGTAGGCCGACATGTGGGCGCCACCGATGTTTTTGTGTGCTTGCGCGCCGAGAGCATATTGGCGTGTGTTCGAAATTCATGCTACCTTTTAATCCTCAATCTCCTGCCCCTCCCCCACCTCTGGAATCTCGATCCCTACTCCAGTTCCCCCAAATCCCCCTCCTGTACTCCCTGTACTCAAGCGCACTATCATGTCGCCGGTCAACGCGGATCTCCGAGCCGGAGATCCTGAGGTCCATCCTGCCTTCAGGCGCTGCATGCTGTCGCTCAACAGTGGCATGGCGACGCTTGACGACCAGTTTGCCGGCAAAGTGCTGATGGTAACCATCAACGGCGACCGGCCTCCCGTCTCGCCGGACGACCTTGTCAAAGCTCTTGGCATTGCGCACGGCATCCAAATAAATGACTTGCTCGTCGAAGTCTGTCCGCCACCGGCTGATTTCTTTGTCAGGTTTCGGACAACTTTCGACTGCAGTCGTGTGTTTGAATCTTCTCGGCGTTTGTTCAGCGATGGCGCGCTGGTGAGCTTTGATCGGTGGCACCCAGGATGGGGTCGGTGCCCCTGAGCTTGAGTTTTTAACAAAGCTTACCTTCCACGGCATGCCTCGACATGCTTGGAACAACGAGTCCATGAATGAGCTTATCAATGACCTTGGAGGTGAGCTCGTAAGTATGTTTGTTCCTCCAGATAGCTGGGCTCTGACGGTTATGGCATGGATGAAGAAGCCGTCCACCATACTGAAGGTGATTGATGTTGAGATACCGTTGCAGGAACCAGGGTTGTACTATTCGTCGCCACCAAGGCCGCCGCGACCACGTTAGGGATGTACCTATATCAAGTGTTCGTGCATGACGAAGAGGTGGTCAATCCAACAATCGAAGTCCTACCACCACTGCTGGTGCCCGGGTCCGTCGACGACGTCCATTATAGGAGTCAACGTCAGACTTTCCCCGTGTTGCTCGGAAAGATGGATGGCATAGGGCCTACTCCATCACGCGGCGGAGGCCATTGCTTTTTGGGAGAAGAGGCAGGGCTGGCTGCCTGGATGTGCTCTAATTTGAGGTAACAACTGAATCTTGTCACATACTGTACTAGTTAAATCCGAGCTATGGGTGTGAAGCACTGATGTGCCAGTACATTTGATTGTGACCTGTTCTATTTTTTTACCTGAACTTATTTTAGAAAGCGCTGTACGTCAACTTAATGTTCTAGCAGAACTTATATATTGTGTTGTTTGTCTGTTTTCTTTACGCAGCATTCAAGATATTTCCCCATCATTGATAAAGACGATAAACCGTTATGTATGAGTTCGTTGGTTTCAACATAGCCCTACCCGTAGCGATCCAGTGCTTCCACCCTGATTGTGCCGCCTGCGTGAAATTTTTATATGCAAGTTCAGTGTGCTATGATGTTCTATATGATTGTGTCAACTATATAAGTTTTTACTAAGCATCATGTGGCACCCCGGCTCAGAGAAACCGGAACGCCCCGTATTCTAGCCCAGAGATCGAGGACACGAATGTCGCGACCACATTATTATCAAGCGGACGGAAAATATCCGTACTCGTCCAAGAAATAAGGATAGCGGGGAAAACTGAGTCTGCTGGCATTGCCCTTTCGTAATGACTAAGATCATTAAGGGTTGCCGACACGAAAAAATAAAAAGGACGATCCAGGATAGAAGCATGTCTACCACCGAAACAAAATGGGGCTGAAGGAAAGAAATCGGCGCGATACCTGAGCACCATTTTTGCAAACAATGTCGGGGTCACTTGGCATCACTCCGCTAGGACGGAAATGACGCCAAACACCGAAGAACAAGCAAGAAAAGAAAACTGGAGAAATGCAAAGGCTGAGCTATAGTGGACCCGAGCCGATGCCAGCTACACTCACCAGATAAACCGTTAGCAACAAATAATAAGGCTATATGCATGCTGTGCAACAAACAAATGCAGCAACCAAATGCAATAAACAAGCCGGACTCTATACTACCGATTACTACCGGTTTCTACCGCTCGCGCTGACTATGGCGTCCTACAGCCTGACCTGCTCTGATACCAATCGTTGTGGCACCCCGGCCCAGAGAAACCGGAACGCCCCGTATTCCAGTCCAGAGATCGAGGAAAAGTCTCTGGAATACGGCACTGCTTGACATAGAACAAATCAACTCTTATTACAAGAATAATAATACAAGGGTCTGATGTTACAAAGAAGCACATCAGCACGGCAACACTACACCTGCGATACTACACTTGCTCTATGCTAGCAATGGAACAACTCGTAGCAGCGGAATACTTCTAGCAGTGGAATAACGACGAAGGTGGTGAACTCCACTCTGCAGGGACTCTGGCTGGGACTCGATCTAGCTCGCACGCACGACAACCTCGACAAGCAATCAAGCAATCATGGCATCACCTGCAATCTGGCATGACACGCCAGGTCAGTACATCGAATGTACTTGCAAGCTCAGTACAACCATAAACATCAAGGCAAGACAATAACATAGCATTAACAGGTTAATTAATTAACAACTACCATGATGAAGCAACTACTAAGCATGGTATGAAGCTGATACAATACTGATAAATCACCATCTCAGATCTCCATAACCATATCTCTCTTGGCTAGCCGGCCAAGCAATATACCATCTCGATGACCTCTTGATCAAAACCAAATGGTGATCATTCACGGATCACAAATGGACCAACCTCGTGGTCTTGTAACCAAACGGTGATCTTTCCGGCGCTCACAACCATGACCAACACTTGGTCTCAAACGGTGATCTTTCCGGCGATCACTACCATGACCAACACTTAGTCTCCAACATCATCATCAACATCCTGCCAATCCATACTGCTCAAAATATCAACATATAAATCACCTATAAGTCATTCCGTCATGTGAGTGTTAATCGAACGGTGTGACCTAGTACGAACCCATGCCCAAGACCGAGAACGTGGCTATCGATAGTTTAAACAAACACACTCTGCAGAGGTAGCGTACTGTACCCACACCACGGAACCCATGGCCTCGCGCTCCCATTCGGGTGGACCAACGACGTTCCGACAAAACCGATCTACTGCCATGACACTCTCCCGGCCACTCTGACCAACACCCCCTTTGGGTTCAGTCCTGGGTGGCCCCGTGCCTACCAAAGGCACCAACGGCCACCGTCGTGGCAAACAAAAACGGTCCCAAACGGGGACAATCCGGATACAACTACTACGGGCACACAAGGCTTATGTCCGCCTACCTGATCAGGGTAGCGCGCGCCCATAACCTTCCCGCGTTGGAGGTACCGGCGAGAGGCACGGCAATAGACCCACTTAGGGCCTTCCCATAAAGGCAAATGTGGTTGCACTGGAGAAAGCCCGGTTCAGTGGCACCTGACCAACTTAATGACGGAATTTATCCCCAAAAATATAACTGTGATAACTGATACTCCAATATCAACTATCAAACTATAATCCAAGTCATAGCAATATCCAACAAATAATCCAAAACATAACATCGACATAAAAAAATACTCCAAGGATAGCATAACATCTCTATCATGATGAATCCAAGAACAATAATACTACTACTCAAATATCAAGAACTAGCTACCCAACTATGATCGACATGCAAGCATCATGTCGAACATCATACTCCAAAACCTAATATCAACTAGCATCATGATGAAAATAGTACTAGCCGCTAAAAATCCAGAGGCAACGTAATATCCAAAGTAATACTCCAAAATAATCCCAGATACCATCATGAAAATAATCATAATAGCCACTAAGAATCCAAAGGCACATGTCATCCACATAATCATCAAAATATAAGTCCCAGAACTCCAAGCAATATCATGGCAATAGCAAGGTCAAAACAATACTCCGAGAAATGCCATGAACAAATCACAAGTAGCTAGAACAATATTTTAAACAAGTTTAAATAAAGAAACCATGTCACTGCATTGCAATCATGCAAATGGAGGGTGTGGCTTGCCTGGGGTGGAAGAAATCACCGGGAGAAAGTGCGAGAAGCTCGCAAAAAGAATCACCGGAAAACGTTCATTCTCGGAGGGGGCTGATTAAGTGCAAGGGCAAAATGGTCATTTTCAGATTGTTTAAACATAATGAAAATGATACCAACAGAACGGGCTCGACGAAACGAAGAAGTGGGCTTTGGATTCACCTCATTTGGAGTTGGGAGCAAAAAGATATGAAGTGTTTTCTGCTAGGGACCTATTTGCAAAGAAAAACTTCACAATCTGGGCCTGGACAGAAAAACAGAAAACGTCTTTAGAGAAATGCTCTTTTAGAAAGAGAAAGCGTACTCTGGGCCAAAGAAGAAAGGGAATGCGTTTTCTAGAGGCGAAAACGTATTCACAGAAATACGTTTTCCCTTAAAACACGCGGGCCCGGGGCTGGTCAGAGACGTGAGGCTTATGGGTGGGGCCGGCCACTTATCCACGTCGGCAGGGCGGGTCAATGCCGGGTGGCTGACGAGGGGGTCCCGTGCGCTGGTGGGGCCCGCCCATTAGGCTCCTTCTTCCTCCTCCAGCGATGCCGCGTGGACAGAGGGGCAGCGCCAGCACCGACGAGCTTTGCCGGCGACATAGGCCACCTCCCGCGGCGCTCGGCACACCAGCGTGCTCGGGGGACCGAGGCACAGCGGGTGGGCTGAATCACGGACGCCGGAGATGACGGAGATGGGCAGGAACTCGACCGCGGCGGACGGCTGCTTCGGTCATAGATGGGAAGCACGGTGAGAGGCCACCGGAGGGCAAGGAGGAGGGCGGGGAAGGTTTTGGGGAGGTGGTGGATGGCTCTCGGGGTGGAAGGAGAGGGGGAGCAGCTCGCCATTGCCGAAATCGTGGAGGACAGAGACGGCGGCCATGGCGGCCATTGGGGGGCTCAGGAGCTCTTGGAGCTCAAGGGAGGGGTCGGGGAGGATTGAGAGAGTGAGGCGAGGTTGCTGGTGTGCTCGAACGGCTCGGGGAAGGCCAATATATAGGCGGGCAAGAGGGATGGGCTCGGGTGCCGCCGGGCACGTCCGACCGAGGCTCTGGCGACGGCCAGCGAGCACGGGAGGGCGTGGGAACACGACGAGCTATTGATTCAGAGCTCACAGAGGGGTAGGCGACGCCGGAGAGCAGAGGAAGAGGCCGAGGTGAGCTCGGAGCCAAACGGAGCCCTGTGCCCCCGTGGGCGCTCGGCGGCGAGCGTCGGTGAGGAAACGGACAGAGGGGGAGAGGGGTCCAGTGGAACGGCGACGACAAGAGGAAGACAATGGACACGCTCACGCACGCAAAGGCGACGAGGGGAGGAGGGACCGAAGCACAAACGACCACTGGACGCGGCCACTGCACACAGAGCGCGTGCACAGTGATGCCATTAACGCGGTCATTGCGTGCACTGGCATGTAGCGGGGAAGATGGGTTGGAAATTGTTGTCTACGAGTAAGTTCTTCCAGGGTAGGTCTCAACTATGGTGGTAGATCGATGAAAAGCTCTGTGGTTAAATGGTAAGTAACCTCTGAAGTTTACTGCAGTAAACTTGGTCGTGAACTGCTGATCCACAGGGAAGTGATTGGGAGAAATGGAGTTGTCTGCGAGGTTTAGGGTAAGAAGGACTTTCATCCTGGTAACTTTGAGAAGATTTGGACCAAGATAAATCATAGTTGCTTCACAACCGCATATTTAGTCCAGAATCAAGATCATGATGGTGCACTCACATGGAGTGTCAAATTGAGTTCAAATTTGGCAAGGCTTAGTGATTTGGTCATAGTAAGAAGCTGTAACAATTTCATACCAATTGGATTCACCAAGATGGTACTTCCTTCACAGCTATCTTCACTGACCAGAATCTTGCAATAATTTTGGAGAAATATTGGCTAAGTGAAATGGTGCCAAATTTGGTGGAGAGAAGTTATTTGGGTAGGAGAACAATCTGGTAATTTATCAGGATTTTTGAAGCAATGAAAATTATACTTGCTTCACAATCTGAAAATATTGCCAGAATCAAAGATTTGATCCTGTGCTCACATAGATCAAGAGATGGAGCTGAAATTTGGAGGAGTGTGATAATATGATAACATGAAGGAGTGTGCAAAATTTCAACTCATTTGGAAACTCCTAGCTAGTACTTCCTTCACCATGCCTTCTGTCTGACAGAAAGTTTGAAAAATTGCTGAGGAAGATTGGCTAGGCAAATAAAGTTTAATTTTGGAATGAGGCAATTATTTGGACATAAAAGAATGCCCAACAAGTTTGGGAGCAAACAAGATTGGATAGGTGGCACTTCCTTCACAGAAAGGCACACTGGACAGAAATGAAGAATAATTATTGGGGGATTATTCTTGGACTAGGACAGGAAAGTTTGGGCATATTTGAGCAACATATGACCCAAAGAAATTATGAGAATTATTTGGGAATTTATGGATGGACAAAAATATAGGTTGCTTCACAACCTAAGGTAGATAGGATTATTCCTTTAATAAAAAAGGAATATTCCTGAGAAAAAGAAATTAGGGTTCGGTCAAGCAGTGAAGTGACATGATCTTGGCAAGGTTTTGAGAATGATGAGCCACTTGGGAGAGGAAATGAAGATGATTTCCCAGGTGGCAAGGCCATAAAACCACTCCAAAAAGAAAAACAGAGCAAACACCAACTAAATTAAAAGAAAAGGAAAAGGGCCAAAATCCAGGCTGTTACAAACCTTCCCCCCTTAAAGAAATCTCGTCCTCGAGATTTGGTTGCTCGGGGAACAAGTGCGACATTAGGACATCGTTTCCAGCTCGGGTATCCTTTTTTCCTTTAGTTATTGTTACCCCAAGAATTTCAGATGATTAACTTACCTTGCTCTGGGGTGGCTTGCTTCACCTTTCCCCAAATTCTGACGGGTCTTTGCTCATATACCAATTCCTTTTTACTGGCGTTGATTCTCCATAACTGGGGTGATATCCAATAGATTTGAGCATAAATTTTCTTTTGCTCATGAAAACCTTTTTACTTCTGTCATGGGGTTGCCTCAAATAAATGCAGGCTTTCTGGTTTCAATAAGTGCAGAGAATTAATCATGGCCATCTTCTGACAGAATCTGACTGCTCATAAGTGGTACTGATTTATTTTTTGATTTATTCCTTTGGCTCTTTTGTCGTGAGCAATATAACGGGGCATGGAGTTATAGTTGAGTCATACCTCAAATATTTAAATCTTGAGACTGGCCGGACAGGGGGCTGACGGACAAATGCTTTTCCTGACAGACTGACTGTGTACTTGATTCCGTCGGTAAGTATACCGGGTATAAGCTGATTGTTCGGCTTTTGACTTTCTCATTTTGTCGGTATACCAATTTGGATTTTCCACACTAATCGTTCCAAGCGGGTCGGCGGGGTATGAAATCCTTGTAAAGCAGAGTAGTCCGTTGAGGGTATGCCTTTGTGGATCCATATGGAATTACGGCCTCCAACTGATTAGGGTGTCCGGACCCTAATGATCATGCAAAAATCATCATACCTTCGTTGTCAGTCTCACCCTTTAACGGTCATGATTTTCTTTTTCAGGATACCTTACTGAAATAACTTGGCCACACATGTCCTTGATTCTTCGTATGACCAGGGCTGTGGTTAGTGCAATGTTGTTGGCATTATTCCTTTTGCTTATTTTCCGACCTGGGTCCGCACACATATGACATATGTTCGGGGCTTGTAGCTGTACGGAGCTCATTGCTGAGACCAATCATACAAGGAGGTGCAAGGTTTTAAGACATCTCCTTTTCAATTGCAGGAATAATGACCTTGATGACCATTGTCAAGACTGTTGATTCTGTGAGGTCATCCCCAGATCTTGTCGATCCTTGTAATTCATGAGATGTATCTCTGCTGATCTTCATTTGTATGGCTCATGAGGTTGTTGGATCTGTACCTTTCTTAGGTATATTTGCTTGATCATTGCCGTATCTCGTATGAGTGACTGATCTGGGCGGGGATACATGCTCACCATATATAAGAATCATATGCAATCAAACACTTGATTTCTGAATAAGACACATGCCTTCACTGATTTGTGCTTCTGACAAAATGTTGCGAGTCTGATTCTTGAGCGGTGCTGCCATACATTGGCAACTCATCATATAACCTCGAAGGACGGTGTAATAGTATGATACTGATGCAGACTGAATCGCTTACGAGAGAAGCCATCCGAGTAGCTTGCTGAGGAGGACTTGTTAGCTTCTGCGCAAATCTTTTGTCTGGGTATCGTGCAGAAGAAGGCTCTATAGCTTACACATGAAGCTTGGTCTGATTATTGTGCTGGAGAAGCCTGAGTTCCATACTTGAGAAGCTTCTCCTCGGGTTTGCTTGTTGAGAAAAATTCATTTTCGTCTGTCAGAAACTTTTACCGAGGTATCTTGCTAAGAAAGACCGGGTATCTTGGACCGGAAATTGTTCACATATCATGCCGAGGAAAATTGAGGATCCTTACATCATAAATTTCTTCCAATAACGTGTTGAAGAATACTGAGTTTCTTACATCCAAAGCTTCATACTAATATGCAGACTGAAATCTACACACACGCCCATAATATTTTGTGGCTGATTATTTGCATGAGAAAATTTGTTTGATTGTCTTCCTTGAGCATATCACATTCTGAATTTATTTCGGATGTTAACATATTTCAAGCATCATGCCTTGCTGAGCCAAAATTTTGTATATGATCCATACCTTTGACTGAAAATATACCGTTGATCTTGTACCTGACTTGTCTTGCTGCTGACTTGATCATTACTGCTGTGAGGATTTTGTACTGATGTAGACTTGAGTTATCAGTACTGTTGTGAGGACTGCACACTAATGCAAAATTGATTACCAGCCTCAAAATCAGATATTCCCCATTTCACTGCAGTCGGCTGAGAATTCCATCCTGTTTAGCTGAGTTTCCAAATATTTGAACTCCTTATTACTTCTTCGAGTCAGGTGTCAGTTCATGAGCAACTCTTTATAGGGGAAAAATAATGTAACACCGGGGCCTAAAAAGAAAGAAGCAAAATAAAACTCAACTAAACAAAAGCACACAACAACAATTAATTCACACACAGTCAATGTCACATATTACTGCTAGTCACACAATATGCATGCCTAATTAAGCACACAAATCACGCGGGATCTCCGGTTCTACGATCTAGCATGCTGTGACGATGTGCACGAGGATGAATAAATGTGTGGAAGAATTGGTGTAAACATCGCTACACCAAGTGCTAGCTTAGCCAGGTAGCAACCTGGACTAGCTCGGAGGCGAGGATGTACTTGGTAACCATGTAGCAGGACACGAATGTCGCGACCACATTATTATCAAGCGGACGGAAAATATCCGTACTCGTCCAAGAAATAAGGATAGCGGGGAAAAACTGAGTCTGCTGGCATTGCCCTTTCGTGATGACTAAGATCATTAAGGGTTGCCAACACGACAAAATAGAAGGACGATCCGGGATAGAAGCATGTCTACCACCGAAACAAGATGGGGCTGAAGGAAAGAAATCAGCGCGATACCTGAGCACCATTTTTGCAAACAGTGTCGGGGTCACTTGGCATCACTCCGCTGGGACGAAAATGACGCCAAACACCGAAGAACAAGCAAGAAAAGAAAACTGGAGAAATGCAAAGGCTGAGCTATAGTGGATCCGAGCCGATGCCAGCTACACTCACCAGATAAACCGTTAGCAACAAATACTAAGGCTATATGCACGCTGTGCAACAAAAAAATGCAGCAACCAAATGCAATAAACAAGCCGGACTCTATACTACCGATTACTACCGGTTTCTACCGCTTGCGCTGACTAGGGCGTCCTACATCCTGACCTGCTCTGATACCAAGCGTTGTGGCACCCTGGCCCAGAGAAACCGGAATGCCCCGTATTCCAGCCCAGAGATCGAGGAAAAGTCTCTAGAATATGACACTGCTTGACATAGAACAAATCAGCTCTTATTACAAGAATAATAATACAAGGGTCTGATGTTACAAAGAAGCACATCAGCATGGCGACACTATGCCTGCGATACTACACTTGCTCTATACTAGCAGCGGAACAACTCGTAGCAGCGGAATACTTCTAGCAGCGGAATAACGACAAAGGTGGTGAACTCCACTCCGCAGGGACTCTGGCTAGGACACGATCTAGCTCACACGCACGACAACCTCGACAAGCAATCAAGCAATCATGGCATCACCTGCAATCTGGCATGACACGCCAGGTCAGTACATTGAATATACTTGCAAGCTCACAACAACCATAAACATCAAGCCAAGACAATAACATAGCATTAACAGGTTAATTAATTAACAACTACCATGATGAAGCAACTACTAAGCATGGTATGAAGCTGATACAATACTGATAAATCACCATCTCAGATCTCCATAACCATATCTCTCTTGGCTAACCGGCCAAGCAATATACCATCTCGATCACCTCGTGATCAAAACCAAACGGTGATCATTCACGGATCACAAACAAACCAACCTCGTGGTCTTGTAACCAAACGGTGATCTTTCCGGCGATCACAACCGTGACCAATACTTGGTCTCAAACGGTGATCTTTCCGGTGATCACTACCATGACCAACACTTGGTCTCCAACATCATCATCAACATCCTGCCAATCTGTACTACTCAAAATATCAACATATAAATCACCTATAAGTCATTCCGTCATGTGATTGTTGATCGAACGGTGTGACCTAGTACGAACCCATGCCCATGACCGAGGACGCGGCTATCGATAGTTTAAACAAACACACTCTGCAGAGGTAGCGCACTGTACCCACACCACGAAACCCATGGCCTCGCACTCCCATTCGGGTGGACCAACGACATTCCGAGAAAACTGATCTACTGCCATGACACTCTCCCGGCCACTCCGACCAACACCCCCTTTGGGTTCAGTCCTGGGTGGCCCAGTGCCTACCAAAGGCACCAACGGCCACCATCGTGGCAAACAAAAACGGTCCCAAACGGGGACAATCCGGATACAACAAGTACGGGCACACAAGGCTTATGTCCGCCTACCTGATCAGGGTTGCGCGCGCCATAATCTCCCGGCGTGGGAGGCACCGGCGAGAGGCACAACAATAGACCCAGTTAGGGCCTTCCCATAAAGGCAAATGTGGTTGCACTGGAGAAAGCCCGGTTCAGTGGCACCTGACCAACTTAATGACAGAATTTATCCCCAAAAATATAACTGTGATAACTGATACTCCAATATCAACTATCAAACTTGCAAGCGTCATCTCCAACATCATACTCCAAAACCTAATATCAACTAGCATCATGATGAAAATAATACTAGCCGCTAATAATCCAGAGGCAATGTAATATCCAAAGTAATACTCCAAAATAATCCCAGATACCATCATGAAAATAATCATAATAGCCACTAAGAATCCAAAGGCACATGTCATCCACATAATCATCAAAATATAAGTCCTAGTACTCCAAGCAATATCATGGCAATAACAAGATCAAAACAATACTCCAAGAAATGCCATGAACAAATCACAAGTAGCTAGAACAATATTTGAAATAAGTTTAAATAAATAAAACATGTCACCGCATTGCAATCATGCAAATGGAGGGTGTGGCTTGCCTGGGGTGGAAGAAATCACCGGGAGAAAGTGCGAGAAGCTCGCGAAAAGAATCGCCGGAAAACATTCATTCTTGACGGGGGCTTATTAAGCGCAAGGGCAAAATGGTCATTTTCAAAATGTTGAAACATAATGAAAATGATACCAACAGAATGGGCTCGACCAAACGAAGAAGTGGGCTTTGGATTCACCTCATTTGGAGTTGGGAGCAAAAAGATATGAAGTGTTTTCTGCCAGGGACCTATTCGCAAAGAAAAACTTCACAATCTGGGCCTGGACAGAAAAACAGAAAATGTCTTTAGAGAAATGCACTTTCAGAAAGAGAAAGCATACTCTGGGCCGAAGAAGAAAGGGAATGCGTTTTCCAGAGGCGAAAACGTATTCACAGAAATACGTTTTCACTTAAAACACGCGGGCCCGGGGCTGGTCAGAGATGTGAGGCATACGGGTGGGGCCGGCCACTTATCCACGTGGGCAGGACGGGGTCAACGTCGGGTGGCTGACGAGGGGGTCCCGTGCGCTGGTGGGGCCCGCCCGGCTGGCTCCTTCTTCCTCCTCCAGCGATCCCACGCGGACAGAGGGGCAACACCGGCCCCGACGAGCTTTGCCCGCGACACATGCCACCTCCCGCGGCGCTCGGCACACCAGCGTGCTCGGGGGACTGAGGCGCAGCAGGTGGGCTCAATCATGGACGCTGGTGACGACGGAGATGGGCAGGAACTCGACCGCGGCGGACGGCTGCTTCGGTCAGAGATGGGAAGCACGGCGAGAGGCCACCGGAGGGCAAGGAGGAGGGCGGGGAAGGTTCTGGGGTGGTGGTGGATGGCTCTCGTGGTGGAAGGAGAGGGGGAGCGGCTCGCCATTGCAGAAATCGTGGAGGACGGGGACGGCGGCCATGGCGGCCATTGTGGAGCTCAAGGGAGGGGTCGGGAAGGACTGAGAGAGTGAGGCGAGGGTGCTGGTGTGCTCGAATGGCTCGGGGAGGCCTATATATAGGCGGGCGAGAGGGATGGGCTCGGGTGCCGCCGGGCACGTCCGGCCGAGGCTTTGGCGACGGCCAGCGAGCACGGGAGGGCGCAGGAACACGACAAGCTATTGATTCATAGCTCACGGAGTGGTAGGCGACGCCGGAGAGCAGAGGAAGAGGCCGAGGTGAGCTCGGAGCCAAACGGAGCACTGTGCCCGCGTGGGCGTTCGGCGGCGAGCGTCGGTGAGGAAACAGATGGAGGGGGAGAGGGGTCCAGGGGAACAGCGACGACGAGAGGAAGACAATGGACACGGTCACGCGCGCGAAGGCTATGAGGGGAGGAGGGACCGAAGCACAAACGGCCACTGGACGCGGCCACTGCACACAGAGCACGTGCACAGTGATGCCATTAACGCGGTCACCGCGTGCACTAGCATGTAGCGGGTAAGATGGGCTGGAAATTGTTGTCTACGGGTAAGTTCTTCTAGGGTAGGTCTCAACTATGGTGGTAGATCGATGAAAAGCTCCGTGGTTAAATGGTAAGTAACCTCTGAAGTTTACTGCAGTAAACTTGGTCGTGAAATGCTGATCCACAAGGAAGTGATTGGGAGAAATGGAGTTGTCTGCGAGGTTTAGGGTAAGAAGGACTTTCATCCTGGTAACTTTGAGAAGATTTGGACCAAGATAAATCATAGTTGCTTCACAACCGCATATTTAGTCCAGAATCAAGATCATGATGGTGCACTCACATGGAGTGTCAAATTGAGCTCAAATTTGGCAAGGCTTAGTGATTTGGTCATAGTAAGAAGTTGTAACAATTTCATACCAATTGGATTGACCAAGATGGTACTTCCTTCACAGCTATCTTCACTGACCAGAATCTTGCAAGAATTTTGGAGAAATATTGGATAAGTGAAATGGTGCCAAATTTGGTGGAGAGAAGTTATTTGGGTAGGAGAACAATCTGGTAATTTATCAGGATTTTTGAAGCAATAAAAATTATACTTGCTTCACAATCTGAAAATATTGCCAGAATCAAAGATTTGATCATGTGCTCACATAGATCAAGGGATGGAGCTGAAATTTGGAGGAGTGTGATAATATTAGAACCTGAAGGAGTGTGCAAAATTTCAACTCATTTGGAAACTCCTAGCTAGTACTTCCTTCACAATGCCTTCTGTCTGACAAAAAGTTTGAAAAATTGCTGAGGAAGATTGGCTAGGCAAATAAAGTTTAATTTTGGAATGAGGCAATTATTTGGACATAAAAGAATGCCCAAACAATTTGGGAGCAAACAAGATTGGATAGGTGGCACTTCCTTCACAGAAATGTACACTGGAGATAAATGAAGATTAATTATTGGGGGATTATTCTTGGACTAGGACAGGAAAGTTTGGGCATATTTGAGCAACATATGACGCAAAGAAATTATGAGAATTATTTGGGAATTTATGGATGGACAAACATATAGGTTGCTAAACAACCTAGGGCAGATAGGATTATTCCTTTAATAGAAAAAGGAATATTCCTGAGAAAAAGAAATTAGGGTTCGGTCAAGCAGTGAAGTGACATGATCTTGGCAAGGTTTTGAGAATGATGAGCCACTTGGGAGAGGAAATGAAGATGATTTCCCAGGTGGCAAGGCCACAAAACCACTCCAAAAAGAAAAACAGAGCAAAAACCAATTAAATTAAAAGAAAAAGAAAATGGCCAAAATCCAGGCTGTTACACATCATCAATGCATATGGCTGAAAGATGTATTTACAAGCATCGACCGACGGGTCTTTCTCTCTCTCACATACACACACACTCACACACACAAACTCACACACACACAAACACACACACATGCACACACGCACAAGTGGGACCCGTTGAATTATTTCTTCGCTCGTGACAGCTTTTAATTAGGTTCCACTTTACTCTAACTTTTTTCTTAAGTTATTAATTGAGCTCAATGACTTCAAAGAGTTATACAGAAGCCTTGTTTGGGCCTTTCCGGCGTCGCTGAATGTGGGCTGAGTAGCCATGTAAGGTTGTACTGTACTACACAGGCCTTTTTTTCAACATCTGTAATGCATTGGACCGACAGTTGTACAAAATC
Source organism: Triticum aestivum (assembly GCF_018294505.1). Lineage (NCBI taxonomy): Eukaryota > Viridiplantae > Streptophyta > Magnoliopsida > Poales > Poaceae > Triticum > Triticum aestivum. The sequence continues at coordinate 427,356,338 of NC_057811.1, read as the reverse complement.
CGGGTCAACTTGTTATTCTTCGCCCCGCTGGGCTGCAAATCTTTTCTAGGAGGGATGCATTAGGCTTAACAAAAAAATGGGATTTAAGAAATAATAAATGTGATGTAATTATAAAAACTAGGCAGTAACTATAAAAAATGCACAAAACACGTAATTAGTTTATAAAATATTACTTTTGGATTTTGAAAATTTTAATTTCATTAATTGTTGTGCGGGCAATGTTTCATTGAATTTTTACGTAATAAAAATTTATATTGAAATTGTATTTAATCTGACTAGAAATTTCGGGACAAAAATATTTGGGATCCTATCAAAATGTGGGAAATTTTATTGAATTCTGTTTTGAACGGTTGGTTGAAATTATTAATCGTTGTCCTAGCTAGAAAATGGGCTGTACTTTTAACAAACTGTAAATGGGCTGTAGTAAATTCCATTAGAGTTAAAAAATGGGCTGTATATTCTTACAAATCGCAAATGGGCTATAAGTTCTGTGCCACACACTTGTGGGCCTACTAAGTTGACGCGTATGCAAGGCTTTGTCAACTTATAGTCAACACACGGTTCTAGCAGCAGTGTCCGTTGGATGTCCATCCAACGGATGTTGTGCTTCTTCTTCAATCTCGGATATTCTAGCTTCAGCCGCCCAAAAAATGATTCCTCCCCCTGACATGTGGGGCACACCGTTTCGGAGGCTGACTTGTGGGCCTACTAAGTTGACGCGTACCAAGGGCTTTGTCAACTTAGTCAATATAAACGATTCTAGCTGCAGTGATCGTACGATGTCCATCCAACGGCCGTCTTGATTCTTCAACCTCTGGTCTTCTTGCTCCAGCCGTCCAAAGCAGCGCCGGTTGTGCCGCCTGCTCCTGCCTCCCGTGGCCGGCTGTGCTGCCGCGGAGGCCTCACCGTCCCCTACCACTCCCACCGCTGGCCAGGCACTGCGGCGACGGCATCCTCACACCGCAGCCGAACCAGTGAACCCTCGTACTCCTCTCCGCGTGGGCATCCACTGCCGCGTCTTCCCCGGCTCCGCGTCGTCCCCTTCCTAGGCCTCGCCGTCGTCCACCGCCTTGGTGCTCTCGGCGCGGCGTGGTCAATGTGGTCAACGACTGACTTCCATCGGAAGAGTACTGTACGTGGAGGGGCTGACAGCTGGGTCCACGGCCGCAACAAGGAAGTGCCTCCTTATTACGCGGAAAATAATTATTCCTCCACCTGACAGCAGGGACCCACCGGATGGTCCACTGTATTTCGTGAAAAAAACGTTTCCCCCTAACTGCTGGGACCCAGCGGCTACATCTTCGCACGCAAGGAAGTGCGTCCATATTACGGGCAAAAAAATGATTCGCCCCCTAACTGCTGGGACCCACCAGCTACATCTTCGCACGCAAGTAAGTGCCTGACAGTCGGGACCCACCCGGTCGAAGCGTATGTAGCGTTGTCATTCTGGTCGCGAACCTGTACATACATACGATCGGTTTGTCTACAGGCTGCAGCGATGAACCGTGGCCGTGTAAGGAAGGGCACGTGTCGTAGTAGAGGCATGCACATAGCATGTACACGTACGTACAACGGTCAGGGTGCAAGAAAGTAAATACGGCCACGTACGTACAACGGGCGGGGTCTCGAACGCGTACTCGCGCATACGTACGGCCAGGGCTCGTGTACATGGCTGGGTCGGAACGGAGAAACTGCGTCGTCGTCGTGTTCATGGGGAGGCAACAGAACCGTGCTGTTCATCGAGAGCCAACCGGCTTGGACGGAACAGCTGATGGAAACAAGGCCTGGCATACCGCCAAACGGAGGAAACAGCCTTGTGTTCGACCGGCCACGGTGGAAACGGGATCACGTTCATCAGGAGGGGTCCAGCGTACCGCAAAACACAGGAAGCGGACCCCTACGGTGGAAACGGGGTCCTGTTGATTGGGAGGGGTGTGGCGTACCGCAAATCAGAGGAAACGGACTTGTGTTGGAGCGGTACGGTCGAAACGGGGGTCCTGTTCATCGGGAGGGGTGTGGCGTACCGCAAAACGGGACTCCACGGGATACTGTTCATCTCCACCGTTGACTGCCTCCACGGGCTACTGTTCATCCACCGTCGACAGCTTCCACGGGCTCCTGTTCATCCACCGTCGACCTTCTCCAGCCTCCACCTGTGACTGTTCATCCACGAGCTCCTGTTCATCCAGCCTCCACCGCTCCTCCACCGGCTACTGTTCAACCAGCCCTCTCCACGGGGTCCTATTCAACCACCCCTCCACGGGGTCCTGTTCAACCACCCCTCCACGGGCTACTGTTCATCCAGCCTTCCATCGGCTACTGTTCAACCAGCCCTCCATGGGGTCCTGTTCATCCAGCCCTCCATGGGGTCCTGTTCATCCACTGACTCGATCGATTGGGGTACTATTCATCTAGCGGCAACGGCCTCTACTACCATGGGGTCCTGTTCATCCAACCCACCACCAAGAACTGTTCATCCAAACCCCCCCCCAACAACACTCACTGTTCATCCAGAGGCAGCATCGATCGGCTTCAGTTAGCATCAGTGGCAAAGGAATCACCCGGGTTCAGTTAACAGCAAGGGATCGATCGGGGTTCAGTAACGTAGCTAGTGCAATCGCTCGGGTTCAGTTAGAGCCTGATACGTCTCCAACGTATCTATAATTTATGAAGTATTCATGCTGTTATATTATCTATCTTGATGTTTAATGGTCTTTTATATGTTGTTTTATATGATTTTTGGGACTAACCTATTAACCTAGAGCCCAGTGCCAGTTTCTATTTTCTCCTTGTTTTTGAGTTTTGCCGAAAAGGAATACCAAACGGAGTCCAATTGATGTGCCAATTTTTGATGATTTTTTGTGGACCAAAAGAAGACCACGGAGCATCGGAGTTGGGCCAGAAGAGTCCCGGGCTGCCCACGAGGGTGGGGGCGCGCCCACCCCCCTAGGCGCGTGGGCCTGCCTCGTGGACAGCTTGGGCACCTCCTTGACGTGAGACCGACGCCAAAAATTCCTATAAATATAGAAACCTCGGAAAATTAACCTAGATCGGAAGTTCCGCCGCCGCAAGCCTCTTTAGCCACGAGAAATCAATCTAGGCCCTCTCTGGCACCCTGCCGGAGGGGGCCATCATCACCGGTGGCCATGGAGGAGTATCCCGGAGAGGCCATCATCGCCATGAAGGCGAAGGATCAGAGGGAGAACCTTTCCCATCTAGGGGGAGGCCATGGAGGAGGAAGCACAAGGGGGAGAACCTCTCCTCCTCTCTCTTAGTGGCACCGGAGTGCCATCGGGAGGGGAATCATCACCGCGGTGATCGTCTTCATCAACATCACCGTCATCATCACCATCCTCATCTCTTTTACGCGGTCCACTCTCCCACACCCCGCTGTAATCCCTACTCGAACATGGTGCTTTATGCCACATATTATGATCCAATGATGTGTTGCCATCCTATGATGTTTTGAGTAGATATCTTTTGTCTTTGGGTTGATTGATGATTTAGATTGGTGTGAGTTGTATGTTTTACTTTGATGCTGTCCTATGGTGCCCTCCGTGTCGCGCAAGCGTGAGGGGTTCCCGCTGTAGGGTGTTGCAATACGTTCATGATTCGCTTATACGTTCATGATCTTTAGTAGTTGCGGATGCTTGCTAGAGTTCCAATCATAAGTGCATATGATCCAATTAGAGAAAGTATGTTAGCTTATGCCTCTCCCTCATATGAAATTGCAATGACGACTATTGGTCTTGTTAACAATTGCCTAGGACCATTCCGCACACTGATCCACCATTATTCCACACTCGCTATTTATAATATTTAGTAATATATTCTAACTTTATGATAACAGCACCCACTTTCATATTTTAGCTCTCCGATATCATACAAAGTTATCCACTTCATACCCACAACGTAGTTTTATTTCTCGTTTCTAGTTGGAAGCAAACGTTTGGTGAGCGTAGAGTCGTATCAGTGGCAGATAGGACTTGAGAGAATATTGATCTTACCTTTGGCTCCTTGTGGGTTCGACACTCCATACTTATCACTTCCACCTTTGGAAATTGATACGATGATTCCTTGCACTTGGGGATTATCAAGCTCTTTTCTGGCGTTGTTGCCGGGGAGCAATAGCGTGGGGTTGATATTCTCGTGTGTGCTTGTTTGCTTTCTTCACTATGTAGATTTTGTTTTTTTTCCTTTTTGTTTCTGTTTAGTTGTGGGTGAAACATACAATTTTTTTAAAAGAATGAAAATACAAAAAACTATTACTTGCCTCTCATGCCTAAAAAGTTTTTCAAAAAGAGAAGTGATTGGAAAGTTATGCATTGAAGAAGTGAGGGTCGACCTTGAGAACTTGTGTTCATGCTCACGGAAACAATGTAGAGTTTTTCATGGAAGTTTCTCTGTAAATAATTATCCCCTTGTATATATCCATTGTATTATAAAAATAATGTGCCAAGCTTTGGTTTTAGGATGATTAGATTGCTTGTTTACTATGTGCAGAACAAAAACAGAAACTTTGGCTGTAGTGCATGAATAGACATTTTTTACTGGAAGGTCAATTGGGTCTGAAACTTTTTGCACATTACTTATGTACAAATTTTTCAAATTGTCAAATTTATTTCATAATTTTAGGAGTTACAGAAGTTTACCAAACTTCCAGATTACTACAGACTGTTCTGTTTTTAACAGATTCTGTTTTGAGTGTGTTGTTTGCTTATTTTGATGAATCTATGGCTAGTATCGGGGGGTACGAACCATAGAGAAGTTGGAGTACAGTAGGTTTAACACCAATATAAATAAAGAATAAGTTTGCAACAGTACCTAAAGGTAGTGATTTGCTTTATTATACTAACGGATCTCACAAAGTTTTTGTTAAAGTTTTGTGTGGATGAAGTGTTTGAAGATCGAGGAGCTATCAATATGAGAAGAATAAAGAGAGGCAAGAGGTCAAGCTTGGGGATACCCAAGGCACCCCAAGTAAATATTTCAAAGGATACTCAAGCATCTAAGCTTGGGGATGCCCCGGTTGGCATCCCATCTTTCTTCTTCAACAATTATCGGTATACCTTGGTTTTTGTTTTGTTCACATGATTTGTGTCCTTTGTGTTTTTGTTTTTCCTTTAAGAACCTGCTAGCATGAGATAGCCCTTCATTTATTTATATAATACTTCATGTCCTTCACTTATATCTTTTAAGTATGACCTTATAGAATTGCTCTTTGTGCTTCACTTAAATCTTTTGAGTATGGTTTTATAGAATGCTTCGTGTGCTTCACTTATATATTTTGAGCTTGAATATTGGTTAGTCTATGTTAATTGTAGAATTCTCCATGAACTTCACTTATATCTTTTGGAGTATTAATAATACTATAATTTAAAGTGGGTTTGGAAGAGTGTCAACTTTAGGAATTAGTGATCCCACTATTTTGGAGGGTGTTGAATCTTAGTGTGATATTTATGAAAGTGGATTTGGAAGAGTGTCAACTTTAGCTAATAATGATTCCACTATTTTGGAAGAGGTTCCAATTGAGTATGAGAACAAAGTTGCTATCCTTGATGCTACTGAAAATTATTATGAGGGAGGAATACATGCTTGTAGGAGTTGCAATAATATGAAGTTTCCTCTCTATGTGCTTAAAGTTTTGAAGTTATACTTGTTTTGCCTTCCTATGCTAGTTGATTCTTGTTCCCATAAGTTGTGTGCTCACAAAATCCCTAGGAATAGGAAGTTGGTTAGAATAAATTGTGCTAATCATATTCTTCATGATGCTCTCTTTATGTTTCAATTCTTATCTTTTATGTGAGCATCATTGAAATCATCATGCCTAGTTAAAAGGCATTAAAGAAAAGCGCTTGTTGGGAGACAACCCAATATTTACCCTTACTGTTTTTGTGTGTCTACATGATTAATCTACTGTATTAATCATGTTTTATAGCTTTTGTTTCAATAAAGTGCCAAGTAAGACCTTTGGGAAGTCTTGGGTGAAAGTTAATGTGATCTCGCTGTAAAAAACAGAAACTTTGCGCTCACGAGATTAGCTGTCATGTTTTACAGAAGCGTGCTTTTGAGTTGATTCTTTTTGCAGAAGATTAATAGACAAATTACTCACGTCCACCAATTTATTTCATAATTTTTAGAGTAGCATAATTATGGTTTATGTTCAGATCATTACAGACTGTTCTGTTTCTGACAGATTCTGTTTTCATTGCATAGTTTGCTTGTTTTCTAGTTTCTATGACTTATGTTTCTCAATATAAATTGTAGAAATGATATGGTACAGTAGGTATTGTGTTAGAACAATTATGAAACTTGTCTTTGACAGTACCAAAGTGAATGGTTTACTCTTTATCATACTAACCTATCTCACGAAGTTTTGTTAAGTTTTGTGTGATTGAAGTTTCAAGCTTTGGGTGAGATATCAATATGAGGAGAATAAGGAGTGGAAAGACCCTAAGCTTGGGGATGCCAAAGGCACCCCAAGTTAATATTCAAGGAATACTCAAGTACCTAAGCTTGGGGATGCCCCGGAAGGCATCCCCTCTTTCGTCTTCAAAACTATCGGTATACCTTACTCGGAGCTATATTTTTATTCATCACATGATATGTGTTTTGCTTGGAGTGTATTGTAAATTTTACTTGCTGTTTAAATAAAATAAGTGGATCTTAAATATTGAATGAAAAAGAATCCTCCCATGGCTAGTTAATTATTTGACTACTCAGTGTTCTTCAGTCATATCTTTTGGAGTAGTTTGTCATTTACTCATGTGCTTCACGTATATCCTATGAGTAAATGGTTGAATAAATTGAATGTCATAAACCTAAATTTATATATGTTTCATATGCTTATAACATGGGGAGTAATGACTTCACACATAATAAGTATAGGTACTAAACTTATTGAAAGTTAGCAAACGTAGAATTGGTCACTTGAACAATTCATGAAAGAATATTGAAGGAAGAGGGATTTCACATATAAATATACTATCTTGGACATCTTTTGTAATTGTGAGAACTCATTAAAATATGACATGCTAAAAGGTTGATGTTGGACAAGGAAGACAACGTAATGGGTTATGTTTTCTTATATCTGGAATAAAGTATATTGTCATGGATCGCCCAACACGTTGAGCTTGCCTGTCCCCCTCATGCTAGCCAAATTCTTTGCACTAAGTAGAGATACTACTTGTGCTTCCAAATACCCTTAAACCCGGTTTTGCCATGAGAGTCCACCATACCTACCTATGGATTGAGTAAGATCCTTCAAGTAAGTTGTCATCGGTGCAAGCAATAAAAATTGCTCTCTAAATATGTATGATTGATTAGTGTGGAGGAAATAAGCTTTATACGATCTTGTGATGTTGAAGAAATAAAAGCGACGGACTACATAATAAAGGTCCATATCACAAGTGGCAATATAAAGTGACATTCTTTCGCATTAAGATTTTGTGCATCCAACCCTGAAAGCGCATGGCAACCTCTGCTTCCCTCTGCGAAGGGCCTATCTTTTACTTTTATCTCTTACCCTTATGCAAGAGTCATGGTGATTTTTCACCTTTTCTTTTTACATTTTATCCTTTGGCAAGCACATTGTGTTGGAAATATTCTGATATATATATATATCCAATTGGATATAAGGCATCATGAACTATTATTGTTGACATTACCCTTGAGGTAAAAGGTTTGGAGGCGAATATATAAGCCCCTCTCTTTCCCTGTGTCTGATTAAAACTTTGAACCCATAAATATCGCGTGAGTGTTAGCAATAGTGAAAGACTAAATGATAGTTGAGTATGTGGAGTTTGCTAAATCAAAGCTCTGACATAGACTCTTCCTGAAAATAAGATGAATTGTAATTGTTTGATGACTGATAACACAGTTTGTTAGTTTCCAAGAAAGTTTATGATCTATACTTTAACATGTGAATAGCTTGTTACTTGATCATGAAAAGTTTTATCAGATGAGCAACTGTTATGACATATAATGATACTAGAAAAAGTGATTGGAATTATCATTGATCAAACTTAAGCACTTGCTAGCATTCACACTTCATAAATTATTTCTTTTATCATTTACCTACTCGAGGACGAGCAGGAATTAAGCTTGGGGATGCTGATACGTCTCCAACGTATCTATAATTTACGAAGTATTCATGCTATTATATTATCCATCTTGGATGTTTGTGGGCTTTATTAAACACTTTTATATTATTTTTGGGACTAACCTACTAACCCAAAGGCCAGTGCCAGTTTCTGTTTTCTCCTTGTTTTTGAGTTTTGCAAAAAGGAATACCAAACGGAGTCCAATTGACGTGCCAATTTTTGATGATTTTTTATGGACCAAAAGAAGACCACACAACATCAGAGTTGGGCCAGAAGAGTCCCGGGCTGCCCACCAGGGTGGGGGTTGCGCCCACCCCCTGGGCGCGTGGGCCTGCCTCGTGGACATCTCGTGCACCTCCTTGACGTGAGACCGTCGCCAAAAATTCCTATAAATACAGAAACCTCGGAAAATTAACCTAGATCGGAAGTTCCGCCGCTGCAAGCCTCTGTAGCCATGAGAAATCAGTCTAGGCCCTCTCTGACACCCTACCGGAGGGGGCCATCATCACCGGTGGCCATGGAGGAGTATCCCGGAGAGGCCATCATCGTCATGAAGGCGAAGGATCAGAGGGAGAACCTTTCCCCATCTAGGGGGGAGGCCATGGAGGAGGAAGCACAAGGGGGAGAACCTCTCCTCCTCTCTCTTGGTGGCACCAGAGTGCCATCGGGAGGGGAATCATCACCGCGGTGATCGTCTTCATCAACATCACCATCATCATCACCATCCTCATCTCTTTTACGCGGTCCACTCTCCCGCACAACGCTGTAATCCCTACTCGAACATGGTGCTTTATGCCACATATTATGATCCAATGATGTGTTGCCATCCTATGATGTTTTGAGTAGATATCTTTTGTCTTTGGGTTGATTGATGATCTAGATTGGTATGAGTTGTATGTTTTACTTTGATGTTGTCCTATGGTGCCCTCCGTGTCGCGCAAGCGTGAGGGGTTCCCGCTGTAGGGTGTTGCAATACATTCATGATTCGCTTATAGTGGGTTGGTGAGTGACTGAAACACAAACCCGAGTAAGGGGGTTGTTGCGTATGGGAATAAAGAGGACTTGATGCTTTAATGCTATGGCTGGGTTTTACCTTAATGATCTTTAGTAGTTGCGGATGCTTGCTAGAGTTCCAATCATAAGTGCATATGATCCAAGCAGAGAAAGTATGTTAGCTTATGCCTCTCCCTCATGTGAAATTGCAATGACGACTATCGGTCTTGTTAACAATTGCCTAGGACAATTCCGCACACTGATCCACCATTATTCCACACTCGCTATTTATAATATTTAGTAATATATTCTAACTTTATGATAACAGCACCTACTTTCATATTTTAGCTCTCCGATATCATACAAAGTGATCCACTTCATACCCACAACGTAGTTTTATTTCTCATTTCTAGTTGGAAGCAAACGTTCAGTGCACGTAGAGTCGTATCAGTGGTAGGTAGGACTTGAGAGAATATTGATCTTACCTTTAGCTCCTTGTGGGTTCGACACTCCATACTTATCACTTCCACCTTCGGAAATTGCTACGATGATTCCTTGCACTTGGGGATTATCAGAGCCCAACGCCTCGCTCGGGTTTAGTTAGAGCGCAATGCCTCGCACACACGCGCGTACGTACAAGAGAAACGCGCATCGCTTGGCCCCCGACCACCCACCGTAACCGGGAACTCCCTGATATTTTCCTCGCCCTCGCTTCTACCATGGTTTTTTCCGTCATGGACGGCCCAAATAATGTCATGCAGTTGCGTCTCCGGCCCACCCAGGACGAAAAGCCATTTTTTGTCATGATTTTTTGTCATAGAAGTAGGAGCCCTCCACATCTATGATGATATCGGGTTTTGTCACAATTATCATCATAGAAGTGTCATAAGTATGACAGAAAAAATTCGTTCGGCCCTTAATGTCACGGATGTGTCTTTTTTTGTAGTGCTCCTCCAGAGTCCCTCTCAATGGTATTGTGGGTGACCCCATTATGCACGGTCATGGTCTACAGCAGCGGGATCCTCTCTCCCCTTCCTTTTTGTCCTCGCCATTGACTCACTTCATCACATCCTCGCCAAGGCAAACGATCAAGGCAAGCTCCACCCCTGCGAGGCAACCCAATTCGAGCATCCCTGTATGCAGATGATGAGGCCATCTTTGTTGCACCAATCAAGGAGGATATCCATTTTCACGCATCGACACTCTGCTCCTTTGGTGATGTTACTGGCTTGGTTACCAACTGCAGCAAAAGTCTTGTGGTGCCCATAAGTTGTGCCAACATCGATCTTGATGACATCCTGTTGGACTTCCCGGCAGTCTGGACCACCTTCCCATGAGATATCTTGGTCTTCCCCTATTGGGTATGAGACTAAAGCGCATTCACTTTCAGTACTTAGAGGACAAGGTGGCTAGCAAACCCCCCCTGGTCGGACATGCATGTGGCCACCCCAGGACACATTGTCTTGGTCAAAGTCGTCCTTGCGACCATTGTTATATATCACCTCACACCTCTTGACCTCCCTATTGAAGTTAGGAAAAATATTGATAGCGTGACACACACCTATCTTTGGGCAGGCTGCAATAAGGTGACAGGAAGCAAGTGTAAGGTTAATTGGGACCTTGTCTGTAAGCCCAAGGTTCACGGAGGTCTAGGTGTGCTCAACATTGAGAAGTTTTCTATCGTTTCATGTCTCCATTGGTTGTGGTTCGAGTGGGCTGACCCACCAAAAACATGGGTTCTGATGGGAATGCCTTGCACTGATGATGACAAGGATCTTTCTGCGGTGGCCGCTAGGGTGACCATGGTGATGGTGAAAAGGCTAAATTTTGATAATCCTCTCAGCTGAATGGTATTCGGCCCAAAGACATCCCACCTAAGATTTTTGAGATTTGAAAAAGGAAAGCATGCGTGGTTAGGAAGGCTCTTGACCACAATTCTTGGATCCACCAGATTGACACCCAACAGGGCGTCACCTTGACACATCTCTAGGACTTTGCTAACCTTTGGGAGATGATCACATGTGTTACTCTAAGCCAAGACAGGCAAGACACAATTTCTTGGAAATTCACATCTAGTGGAGAGTACTCGGCGTCCTCAACGTACTTGACGCAATTTGCGGTGCTCACCTTCAGTCTCAACACCACCACGATCTGGAAGATGTGGGCTCCTCTGAATGCAAATTCTTTGCCTGGTTAATACTCTACAACTACGTTTGGACAACGGATCGCCTGACTCAGCGAGGATGTCCTAATAGTGACCTTTGCCCCCTCTGCAAGCAAGTCTAAGAGTCTGCTGCCCACCTCGTTTTCCAATGTAGATTCTTCGTCCGAGTTTGGAATGAGATCACCACTTGTCTTGGCATTCATGACTACTTTCCAATGTCTTGGAGGCATGAAGATTTGGTTCGAGCTTCGTGAAAAAAGGTGGCGAGTGCTGATGGTCATAACAGAATGACCATTGCTTTTGCTTCTATTAGGATGCTTGTCTCATGGGAAATCTGGGAGGAGTGAAATGCAAGAATTTTCGCAATACGGTTGCACTGACCACCATCATCGTCACGAAAATCAAAGAGGACGCCCATCTTTATGCATTGGTAGGAGCCAAACATTTGAGTGATATTATGTCGCGAGAGTAGACCTTTCTTTTTTGCCACTTTGCGGCGTATGTTTAAACCTTTCCTTAATTAATAAAAATGGCAGGTATTTTGCCTTCTTAAAAAAAGGTCTCCCAGATAGAGTTAGGCACACTTGGTCCAGCTAGCACCATCATCAAGAAGATCGATAAAACCAGAGGAGATTTTCAGACCTGCTCTTTTATTCATGAAGGGCATTCATCTAATATGGAGGCGCACAACCTAGTAAAACATCCTTTGCATTTACGTGAGGGTTGCCGTTTGTAGTTTTTGCACCCATACGATATTGACGTAATATCTGTAAACTTGATTATTGATCAATAAAGTGAACCATGTTTCCCCTAAAAGAGGCATGTCCGAACACTGATGGGCAACGAGTTTGTTGATGGCGTGCAAAGTTTGTGCATTAGTTTTTTTAGTGATCCACACCTACCTTCATTAATTCTTTTAGCAATCCCGTAAAACTTTATTATTCACTAAAAAAATTACAGGAACTGAGACGGGGTCATAGGTTAGTCGAGCGTTCGGCTTACTAAAAAATTTGGGTTGGCTAACTCGGGTTAAACATATTTCGGGTTTCAAAATTGACACCCAAAATTTGTCCAAACTACTCGACGATTCTGGTACCTGGAATTTTAGGTTCCGGTTTGGGTAAACCCAAAATACACAACAGTGAATGAAAATGACAGCAAAACATCATGTTTGCACATCATTTTTGCAACATTTTGGCACACTCCGCCATCATTTAGACAACATAACAGGAAATGTTGACAAAATATAAAACATTTCTGCAACCAATGAATAAATAACAACATAGGGACTTTTTACCAGGTTGAAATAATTATTTCAAGGTATTCGGGCAACTCGGGTATTGTGACTTCTAACCCGATTTCCCGAATAAAATTCGGATTTCCAAAAGTTCTATTAATGTAATGCTCGAGTTGTGGGGTTTGATTGTTGGATATCTGTTTTTATGCCTGGCATGTATCATAGGGAAGCAGTGCAGATAGGATTTGTTTCACGCATTGGTGTGCACACCTACTTTGTGCGCCGCACATTTCAACGGCTGCGTGGCGATTCAAAAAATTGGTTGGTCTCATGAATGGCTTAGCCCTTGATTACTTAATCTTAATGGTACCAGTCATGCATGCTTTTCTCACACATTGCATGCTCCACCACCACATTCTTTCATGCCTTTTCATTTGACTTTCAATATTAAATCGCTTGTATCTTTTGAACTGGCAGTCTAATTTATGTTTTGTTTGGATATTGGTGTTCCATGCGAGGAGGGATTTTAAACATGATCACTCGGGAATACATTTTGACAAATTTTAAGGTTTCATTGAGTTTCAAATATTAAAAAATCATCATTCATTTCCATATCTTGTGATATAACTTGGGTAAGCTTGTCTTGCTTTTGTTTGCTTGAATCATTTATTTCCATATCTTGCGATATAACTTGTGTAAGCTTGAATTTCTTACATGTGGTTCTTAATTTCCTTGAGTGTTTATCTTGTTTCAAATAAGTTGTTGGTGCACTTAGTTTATATATTAGGATTTATGCTTGAAAAGTATCCAGCTAGTTTATTTCCGCATTAGGATAAAGCAAAATATATGAAGTTTTTAAAAATCTTATTCACCCCATCCTCTAGGCAACCTATTGGTTATTTCAGATGGATTGACCTTGTCGTTGACAGTCGAGAAATCTTCGTGCACATACCCCTAAGGACCAGCGTCCCAAGACCGCAGTTATGCCTTTGACCCATTGAATCAAATTGAAGCGCTTGACACCAAATCTCGTTGTTGTTTTTTTGCGATGTTTTTTTTGCGGGGGATCAAATATCATTGTTGTTCACACACAACGAGAAACCCTAACCTCGCCTACCCAAGGAGAAGATTAGAAACTATGTTGGAGCTCCATCGACTCTGTCCCGATGGATAAACTCAAGGACGATCAGAGCCCGGAAGACCAGCTCAAAGATGAAGCATCATCATCCTCCCGAATGCTTCCCCTAAGAGAGAAAAAAACTAACCTAAAACTACTAGCCAGCGTACTAATCACCAATGTCAGAAAGTGAGTGAGGGAGTCCTGGACTAAGGGGTCCTCAGGCGTCCGGCCTGTTAGCCGTGGGCCGGACTGATGGGCCGTGAAGATACAAAGACCGAAGACTGCACCTGTGTCTGGATGGGACTCTCCTTGGTGTGGAAGGCAAGCTTGGTGATCAAATATATAGATCCCTTTCTCTATAACCGACCTTGTGTAACCCTAGATCCTCCCGGTGTCTATATAAACTGGAGGACTTAGTCCGGAGGGATATACTCATAGACATAGTCATACAGGCTAGACTTTTAGGGTTTAGTCATTATGATCTCGTGGTAGATCAACTCTTGTAACACTGATATTCATCAAGATCAATCAAGCAGGAAGTAGGGTATTACCTCCATAGAGAGGGCCCGAACTTGGGTAAACATTGTGTCCCCTGTCTCCTGTTACCATCGACCTTAGACGAACAGTTCGGGGCCCCCTACCCGAGATCCGCCGGTTTTGACACCGACATTGGTGCTTTCATTGTGAGTTCCATTGTGCTTTCCCCAAAAGGTTTGATGGCCCCTTCAATCATCGACAACGATGTTGTCCAAGGGGAAACCTTCCTCCCTGGATAAATCTTCGTGTTTGGTGGCTTCGCACTGCGGGCCAACTCGCTTGGCCAGCTGGAGCAGATCGACAGGTACACCCCTGGCCATCAGGTCAGGTTCGGGAGCTTGAACTATGTCGCGGACATCCACGGAGACTTGATCCTCAACGGATTCGGGACCGCGGCAGTCGCTCCCCGTCGACACGATGAGCATGACTTAAATCTGTCATCGAACCACACTCCGGAAATCGCACCTGTAACCGCTCTAGCCTTAGATCCGGAGCAGATTGCGCCATCCAAGGACGGGAAGTTCAACCCCACCAGGGAGGCCGCAGACTCCGCGGCGTTGGAGCAGCACACAAACCTAACCTCGGGTGAGGCCTGTGTCATCGGAACCTCGGACTTGTTTCCGGCTATAAGTTCCGAGCCATGTGCGTCCGTATATTCGATCGCCGAGTTCAGCGCCGCGGACATCTTCCAGCACTCACCTTTAGGCGATGTGCTAAACTCGTTAAAGAATCTATCTGTAGTGGAGGACTCTCAGCCGAATTATATCCGGTTTGAGCTGGAGGCGGATGATGGAGAATTTTGTTTCCCACCACCGCCCACTTCATAGCCACTGTCGAAGACCTAACCGACACACTCGATTATGACTCCGAAGACATCAACGGTATGGACGACGATGCCGGAGACAAGGAGGGCCAAAACCCGTCGTTCACAGGATGATGGACGACCACTTCCTCATATGACATATACATGGTAGATGTGCCAAAAAATAATAGCGGCGATGACAAGGAAAACCTAGCAAAGGAGGACCCTCCTAAGACACAACCAAAGCGCCGACGTTAGCGGTGCCGCTCTAAATCGCGCCACAACAGAGACAGTAACACCGGCACTGGAGACGAGAACACTCCGGATGGTGCCGAAGACACAGAAGAACCCGATGAACAAACTGCCGAACAAGACAATCGGGAAGATGGGCAAGTCAGCCCTGACGAACAGGCCATAGAAGAAGACTCGTAGGACGGTCGTTATCATCCGCTCTCCGAGGAGGAGGTGAGCCTCGGCAACGAAGACTTCATCGTGCCTGAGGAACCTCTCGAGTAGGAGCGCTTTAAGCTTCAGCTAATAGCCACTGCGAGGAGCCTGAAAAAGAAGCAGCAGCAGCTTCAAGTTGATCAAGACCTGCTCAATGGCAGATGGACAGATGTCCTGGCAGCCGAGGAATACGGCCTTAAACGCCCAGAAAAAAGTTACCCGAAGCGCAAATTGCTACCTCAATTCGATGACGAGGCGCCAGAGCCCGCACCAGCATCACGCAATGCGGTTAATCGGCCACCGCGCGGTCGGCATAAAACGGCAACTCGAGCCGAAAACCAGACTGTCCCACCTCGCCGTAAAGGCAGGGATAAGACAGCTCGGGGCTATACATATGACCTTCGTCAAGACCTGGACAGTAGAGCAGGACATACAAGATCGATCTACGGATCGCGAGGACGTGCCTTGACACGCGAGGACGGCTATCTATTCAGACGTGACAAACCTAGTCACGCCCGGGCCGAAAACCGCAGACGGACTCCATCGGAGCTACGTCGCGATGCGGCCCGATATAGAGGCACCGCACACCCTCTTTGCTTCATTGACGACGTAATGGATCATGAATTCCCAGAAGGGTTCAAACCCGTAAACATCGAATCATATGATGGAACAACCGATCCCGCGGTATGGATCGAGGATTTTATTCTCCACATCCACATGGCCCGCGGGGATGATCTTCACGCCATCAAATACCTCCCACTAAAACTCAAAGGGCCAGCTCGGCACTGGCTAAACAGTCTGCCTGAAAATTTCATTGGCAGCTGGGAGGACTTGGAAGAAGCTTTCCTTGACAACTTCCAAGGTACTTATGTCCGGCCACCAGACGCCGATGACTTAAGTCACATAGTCCAACAACCTGGAGAGTCAGCCAGGAAATTCTGGACTAGGTTCCTAACTAAAAAGAACCAGATCATCGACTGTCCGGATGCCGAAGCCCTAGCGGCCTTTAAACATAGCATCCGTGACGAATGGCTCGCCCGCCACCTCGGCCAAGAAAAGCCAAAATCCATGGTAGCCCTCACGGCACTCATGACCCGCTTCTGTGTGCGGGAGGATAGTTGGCTGGCCCGTAGCAAAAATATAGCAAGTGACATGGGCACCTCCGAGGCCAAAAATAGCAACGGCAAGCTCCGACGCAGCAGACACAAACGCCAAAGTAACGGTGACAACACCGATGACACGACAGTCAATGCCAGATTTAGTGGTTCCAAGTCCGGTCAGCGGAAGAAGCCATATAAAAGAAACAACCAAGGGCCATCAAGCTTGGACCGCATACTCGATCGTTCGTGCCAAATCCATGGCACCCCTGATAAACCAGCCAATCATACCAACAGAGATTGTTGGGTTTTTAAACAGGCCGGCAAGTTAAATGCCGAGAACAAAGAAAAGGGATCGCAAAGCAAGGACGATGACGAGGAGCCCCAGCAACCAAGCACAGGGGGACAAAAGAAGTTTCCCCCTCCCAGGTCAAATCGGTGAACATGATATATGCTACACACATCCCCAAGAGGGAGCGCAAGCGCGCGCTCAGGGACGTCTATGCGATAGAGCCAGTCGCCCCAAAAATTAATCCATGGTCGTCATGCTCGATCACTTTTGATCGACGGGATCATCCGACCAGTATCCGTCATGGCGGTTCAGCCGCATTGGTCCTTGACCCAATAATTGATGGATTCCACCTGACGCGAGTCCTTATGGACGGCGGCAGTAGTAGCCTGAACCTGCTCTATCAGGATACAGTGCGCAAAATGGGCATTAACTCATCACGGATCAAGCCCACAAAGGCCACCATCAAAGGAGTCATACCAGGTGAAAGGATCGATATAGTTGACTAGAGGGGGGGGGTGAATAGGCAACTAACAATTTTTAGCTTTTCTTTACCAAATTAAACTTTTGCATCAAAATAGGTTCTCTAGATATGCAACTAAGTGAGGAACCTATATGATACAAGGACAACAAGCATGCAAGCAAATAAGAGATATAACACGAGTAAACTTGCGAAAATAAAGGGACGAGATAACCAATAGTGGAGCCGGTGAAGACGAGGATGTGTTACCGAAGTTCCTTCCTTTTGAGGGGAAGTACGTCTCCGTTGGAGCGGTGTGGAGGCACAATGCTCCCCAAGAAGCCACTAGGGCCACCGTATTCTCCTCACGCCCTCACACAATGCGAGATGCCGTGATTCCACTATTGGTGCCCTTGAAGGCGGCGACCAGACCTTTACAAACAAGGTTGGGGCAATCTCCACAACTTAATTGGAGGCTCCCAACGACACCACAAAGCTTCACCACAATGGACTATGGCTCCACGGTGACCTCAACCGTCTAGGGTGCTCAAACACCCAAGAGTAACAAGATCCGCTAGGGATAAGTGGGGGGAATCAAATTACTCTTGGTGGAAGTGTAGATCGTGGCCTTCTCAACCAATCCCGAGCAAATCAACAAGTTTGATTGGCTAGGGAGAGAGATCGGGCGAAAATGGAGCTTGGAGCAACAATGGAGCTTTTGGGGGAAGAGGTAAGTCAACTTTGGGGAAGAAGACCTCCTTATATAGTGGGGGGAACAATCCAACCGTTACCCCCCACACCAGCCCCGCAGAGAGCGGTACTACCGCTGATCACAGCGGTACTACCGCTCCCCGGGCGGTACTACCGCTGGGCCCAGAGCGGTAGTACCGCGGTGGTCAGGGCGGTACTACCGCATATGAGCGGTACTACGGCCCCCACTGCCGCGACTAGTTCCGTAAAACCCGACACGAAAAAAGACCCCTCGAATCGAGGCGGTACTAGCACGAGACCGCAGCGGTACTACGGCTGGGGGCTACCAGCGGTACTACGGCTGGGGGCTACCAGCGGTACTACGGCTCTAGAGCGGTACTACCGCTCTTAGAGCGGTACTACCGCTTGTAGCCACAAGCGGTACTACCGCTCCGGCCCGTGGTACTACCGCTGGGACTAGAGAAGGCACACTCAGAAGGGGAACAAGCCCATCATAGAAGCGGAAAGGCTCGGAGGGGGGCAAAGGAAGTGTACGTGATGATTCCGCCCTAGCCTTTCCAAAGCGGACCCCCTCTTGATAGTACGGTGATCCCTATGAAACTAGTCCACCAAACTAATTCGAAAGGACTACACCGTCTTCGCTTCAAGCTCCGAGGGGAGGGAATCGTCTCGTGCCAAAAGGATGAATCTCTGAAAACACTCAATGCACACGATTAGTCCGCAAAAGCATTGTCATCAATCACCAAAACATCTTAGGGACAAATATGCCCTTACAATCTCCCCCTTTTTGGTGGATTTATGACAATACGGGATTTGCACAAACGGGAAAAGACAAAGGACATAAGCAAACCCCAAATCTCTAAAATATAGACGGGCTCCCCCTAGATGTGTGCCATCAAGATAAGTGCTTTGGACTGCACGACACACATATTAGGATCAACACGCCCCCTGTATTTTAGAGACCAACAACCTAAGCGAGATTCAAGAGAGCAGGATATATAACATAATAAGCATGCAACTCATGAGATACCAAATGACTAGAGACATAGATAAAGATATGATAAGGATAAGGTAGCATATAAGGTAGCATATGTCTCACACCATATGACTGGAACTAAGGTCTTACTGAACACAAAACCAAACAAAGCATAAGGTAGCAAACACAACGAAAGCACAAAGACAAAGACACACTCGCAACACAACGACGCAAATCCCTAAACTCTCTCCCCCTTTGGCATCGAGACACCAAAGGGGCAAAGAGCTAACCTACGGCTCCAGGTGAGAGCATGCTGAGGATCTCGAACATCAGGACTCTGCGTGATCATCTGCACCGCCGTCCTCGGCCAGAAACTGCTCGGCATCTGAATCAGTCCACGGACAGTGCTGCTGGATCCACTCCTCCTCCTCAGTGATCTGACCCTCAGAGCCGCTGGTGACTGTCGCACCCAACTGACACATAAGCTCCTTGTGACGCCGCCTTGCCTTCTTCTCAGCCACATGAGTCATGTACTGACCGTGAGACTCCATGCAGAACAGCTTCTTCATCTTGTGTTTGAGCTTCTTTTCCCAAGAGGGCTCTGCCGCAGAAGGCTCTGTCCCAGAAGGCACATAATCCGCATCGTCATCATCGGCATCAGTCTCGCCCTCGGTCTCCATGGCAGCAGCAGAAGATGGAACTCCAGATCTAGGAATGCCCCAATTATCCTTCTTCCTCAGACGCTTGATCTCATGAGAAACCAACTCTCTAGTTTCCAGGTGCTCCTCAGGATAGGTGCGTCTCCAGGCCTTCTCAATGAGCAACATAATGAACGGACCATAAATCGGGCACTTGCGCTCAGAAATAGCAGCAAGAAGTTCAGACCACACAACATGAGAGATGTCCAGGGACTCGCCAGTGTTTGCGTCCTTCTCACGCTGGCAGAAGAGAAGCATGTCCACGAGATAAGAGTGTACCATGTCCAGATTCCCGATACGAGGGAAGGGAGTCTCGCGGAAGATACGGTGAAGGATGTCCAGATAGGTAGACAACTCATAGGTTTCCTTCCTGGTCTCAGGGTTGACCTTCCGAGTACAGTAGGGCCAGAGAGCTTGCTTGTGAGTGGAGGTAACATTGTGGTGAGGATGAAATCCGACTGGAGTCTCGAGCCCTTGATATTCCACCTCTAGCAACCCCATGAAGGCCTTCCACTTGACAGCTAGCACCTTCCCATTAGTCATCCAAGTCAGAGTCCTGTCTTCATCAGTTCCTAGGTGAACAGTGGCAAAGAACTAAGCCAGCAAATCTGCATCAAAGTCCTTGTTGAACTGCATGATCCTGAGAATGTTCAACTGAGAGCACATCTGAAGGGCATCACCAAAGTACTCAGGGTCCTTCTCCATAGCATCCGTGTTGATGGAATGAACATTGACAAAGAGGTTCTTCTTAGACTTGATCACGTCAAAGTAGGTGGCATACTGAAACCGGTTCCAGAACGGGCGATTGACAAGGTTGGGTTCTTGGTCTTTCTCATATGGGTTGCGGCAACGCCTGTCCCAGAATTCCTTGCTAGTCATCTCAGTCACCTTCTTGCCACTTGGCTTCGGCCTGTTGGCAGTCTTCTTCTTGAGAGGAGGATTGGCACTTGAGGAAGCACCCACTGGCGGCGGTGGAGCACTGGAAGAACCATCTGCAGCCTCAGATGTGCGGTACCGCTTTGATGTTGAACACCCGGGGTTGACACGGCACACTTGCTGCTCAGGATGTTCATCACCTGGAACCAAACATACGAACACACGAAACAACCAGAAGGAACGATCAAAACCAAATAAACACAACAAATATGGATCAACATGTGGTAGGAAACGATGGAACTGGGCATCCGGCGGTAGTACCGTGCCTGCACAGTGGCAGTACCGCACCAGCGGTAGTACCGCACCAGCGGTAGTACCGCGCCTCCACAGCGGCAGTACCGCTCCAGCGGTAGTACCGCGCCAGATGGGCGGTAGTACCGCCCGAGACGGGGCACAGAGGATTCCTACTGCCGTGGTTAGATCCGGCACTACCGGGGATGCCAAATTCAAAAATAAACCTACCAAATATCAATCCAAAGAGTCTAGTTGCCTTCTCCAACCTACTCAAGCCTACATTTGGCCAAAAATCTAGAGATGCAACCACTATTGCCCCTAAAACGCGAGAACTGAAAACTAGACAAGAAGAGGAGAGGAACGGGGGCAATACCGGCATCCATGGCAAGAGGACGAGGTGGGGATCGACTCCACCGAAGGAAATGGAGAGGAACGGTCCGGAGACGGAGGGCCGCCGGAGCCCTCCCGCGGCGAGATGGCGCTGGAGAGAGAGGAAGAGGAACGAGGGGACGAAGCAAATGGGTATGGGGGAGGAAACCACCCCTTCCACGACTTAACCCCCTGGCCCCGCCCCTTAGCGGTAGTACCATGGTGATGGGCGGTAGTACCGCTCCAGCGGTAGTACCGCGCCTTCACAACGGTAGTACCGCCCAGCGCAACTCAAAACAAGACTCAACACCTATGGCACAAAAAGAAAAGAAGGGAAACGACGGCAAGAGGAGAAAACCAACACAAAGCAACAAGAGCACCAGCACGAGAACAAGAACCACACACCTCTACACGAGAGGGCGGTGGCCGAGGCCACCTATGTTTGAGTCAATTGGTATGGCACCGCGAAGAATTATCCTTGGGCCCATGACTAAAACTCGTCTTTGAAGCACAAGTACCATCAAAAATGGCTAATGTGAAAGAGTGAGATTAGTTTATGCATTGTGGGGGGAGGAAGAGTTCATTGAGAGAACAACACTCCCCCTAAGTCCATGCCTACACCTAGACAAGAATGCATGATGAATGTGAGGGGTGTGCAAAGGTTCAAACCACATTGCTCGAATCAATGATATTTAGCTCATGCCTTAACTCGCGAAATCTTGCTTCATCCAATGGCTTCGTGAAAATATCTGCAAGGTTATCATGAGTGTTGACATAGTTGAGCTCGATCTCCCCTCGCCTAATATGATCCCGGATGAAGTGATACCGAATCTCAATATGCTTCGTCTTGAAGTGTTGCACCGGGTTGAGAGAAATCTTGATGGCACTTTCATTGTCACACCAAAGAGGCACTTTGTCATAAATGACACCGTAATCCTTTAAAGTTTGCCTCATCCATAAGAGTTGTGCACAGCAACTCCCGGCCGCCACATACTCCGCTTCGGTGGACGAGAGAGACACACAACTTTGCTTTTTAGAAGACCAACTTACCAAAGAGCAGCCAAGAAATTGGCACCCTACGGAAGTGGACTTCCTATCCACTTTGTCTCCCGCCCAATCAGAGTCCGAATAACCTACAAGCTTGAAGTTTGCTCCTCTTGGGTACCATAAGCCAAAGTTTGGGATATGAGCAAAATAGAAAGATTCGCTTGACCGCCACAAAGTGGCTTTCCTTAGGTGCGGCTTGAAACCGTGCACAAATTCCCACACTCAACATGATATCCGGTCTAGATGCACAAAGGTAAAGCAAGGATCCAATCATGGAGCGATATACCTTTTGATCCACCGCTTTACCATTGGGATCAATGTCAAGTTGGCACTTGGTGGGCATTGGAGTGGAAGCCGGCTTGACATCACTTAGCTTGAATCTCTTTAGCATGCCTTGAGTGTATTTGGCTTGGTTGATGAAGTTTCCTTCTCTTCTTTGTTTGATTTCGAATCCGAGAAAGAACTTCAACTCTCCCAACATAGACATCTTGAACTTTGAGGTCATGAGAGCGGCAAATTCTTCATTGAAGGCTTTGTTAGGGGAACCAAAAATAATATCATCAACGTATAGTTGGCACACAAACAACTCCCCTTTGACCTTCTTAGTAAAAAGAGTGGGGTCGATTTTCCCGATTTCGAATCCACGATCTTGTAACAACTCCGTAAGATGCTCATACCACGCATGTGGGGCTTGTTTAAGGCCATAGAGCGCCTTGTGGAGTTGATACACATGATCAGGGAAATAGGGATCTTCAAACCCGGGGGGGGGTTGTTTGACATACACCAACTCATTTATGGGACCATTAAGAAAAGCACTCTTCACATCCATTTGTTGCAACGTGAAATTATGATGAGAAGCATAAGCAATCAACAAACGAATAGATTCAAGGCGAGCGACAGGGGCAAAGGTTTCACCGTAGTCGATACCCTCGACTTGGGAGTAGCCTTGTGCCACCAAATGAGCCTTGTTGCGAAAAATGATCCCATGAGCATCTTGCTTGTTCTTGAATATCCACTTGGTTCCTATGACATTATGGTTCTCGGTTGGCCTTGGCACTAATTTCCACACTTGGTTATGTTCGAAGTTGTTGAGTTCTTCATGCATGGCATTGAGCCAATCCGGGTCCTCGAGCGCTTCATAAACCTTTTGGGGTTCGACACAAGAAACAAACGCATGATGTTCACAATAGTTTGCTAATTGTCTACGAGTGCTTACCCCCTTTCTTAGGCTTCCAACCACATTATCCATGAGATGACCTTTGGTGGTGAGCTTGGAAGCGATCTTGGCGGCACGACGCTCCAATTCCTCCTCGGAAGTGAAAAGAGGAGGGGTTACTTGATCATCTTGAGCGTCGTCTTGAGCTTGTCCTTGATCTTGAACTTGCTCGAGGGGGAGAACTTGACCTTGGGCATCATTTGGTGGATCACCACCATCTTGAGGTTGATCTTGCCCTTGATCTTGTTCATGAGGTTGAGAGCCTTCACTTTGTTCTTCGGAAGCGTGTGGGTCTTGGGTTGGTGATGCCTCCACTTGAGTGGAGCATTGTCCTTCTCCTTCAGCCACAAGGGGTTCCTCAATGGGTAGGATATAACCAACACCCATTCTTCTTATGGCTTGGGGAGGAATTTCATCACCTACATCACAAGTACCACTTTGCTCCACTTGGGAGCCGTTATTCTCATCAAACTCCACGTTACACGTCTCCTCAATAAGTCCCGTAGACTTATTGAGAACACGGTAAGCATGGGAGTTTGTAGCATAACCAACAAATATGCCCTCATGAGCTCTAGACTCAAATTTAGACAAATGAACACCTTTCTTGAGAATGAAACACTTACACCCGAACACCCGAAAGTACTTGAGGTTGGGCTTGTTACCGGTGAGTATCTCATATGGAGTCTTGTTCAAGCCTTTGCGGAGATAGAGCCGATTTGAAGCATGACACGCGGTGTTGATGCCTTCGGCCCAAAAGTTGTATGGAGACTTGAACTCCGCCATCATGGTCCTTGCCGCATCCATCAACGTCCGGTTCTTCCTCTCCGCAACAACATTTTGTTGAGGGGTGTAAGGTGCGGAATATTGATGCTTGATCCCCTCATCACTAAGAAACTCATCCAAGGTGTAGTTTTTGAACTCGGTGCCGTTGTCACTTCTTATTGTCAAGATCTTGCGTTGTGTTGACGTTGGGCTTCATTTGCAAAGTCAATGACGGTTTGTTGGGTCTCACTCTTGCTCTTGAAGAAATACACCCAAGTGTATCTTGAATAGTCATCCACAATTACCAAGCAATACTTTCTACCCCCAAGACTATCAAAGGATGGAGGCCCAAAGAGATCCAAATGAAGGAGCTCCAAAGGCCTCTTCGAGTAAATGAGAGTCGTGGGAGGATGAGCCTTCTCATGAAGCTTTCCTTCGATACAAGCACTGCAAGCACGATCTTTAGCAAAACTAACATTCGTTAGTCCACGGACATGGTCCCCCTTGAGAATACTTTGCAAAGATCTCATATTGACATGGGCTAAACGGCGATGCCAAAGCCATCCCATGTCAACTTTAGCCATTAGGCATGTCGCGGTCTTAGTTGGTCGCTCCGAAAAGTTAATCACATAGAGACCATTCTCGACATGGCCAACAAAGGCTACTTTAAGAGTCTTGCTCCACAAGAGGGCCACGGTATCAATATCAAAGAAAGTGGCAAAGCCCATGGTAGCAAGTTGACGAACGGAAAGTAAATTGTATGCAAGGGACTCAACTAGCATGACCTTCTCGATCATGAGATCATGAGAGATGAAAACTTTGCCGAGTCCCAATACCTTAGAAGACGAGGCATCACCCCACTCGACATTGGTGGGCATAGATGGAATCTTGTGCACGTCCACCACCAAGTCCTTGCTTCCGGTCATATGATTTGTAGCTCCACTATCGAGCAACCATGATCCCCCACCGGAAGCAAACACCTACAAGAGATCAATGCTTGGTTTTAGGTACCCATTTTGTAATGGGTCCTTTGATGTTAGTAACAAGGGTCTTAGGAACCCAAATGGACCATTCAATATACTCATTAGGAGAACCAACAAATTTGGCATAAACATGCCCATCACTTGCACGGCATAACACATAAGAAGGATTAAAGTCGCCGGCTTTGTTGGATGGGGTGGTATTGCCCTTCTTGACACCGTCACCCTTCGCATTGTTCTTCTTATCCTTGGAAGCACCCTCTCCCTCCTTCACAAAAGTTTGCTTGAGAGGAGGAGGTCGTTTGGTCTTGTCATTCTTCTTCTTGTTCTTGGGCTTGGGTGCGAACCCAATCCCCTCCTTGGCTACAACTTCCTTTTGGTTTCTCAAAAGGTCGTTGAGGTTCTTCTCACCTTGTATGCATGACACAAGGCCTTTCTCAAGTTTCTCCTTCAACTTAGCATTCTCCTCAACAAGATGCACATGCTCACAACAAGGGTTAGTAGCATTTGCATTATCAATTAACACCATATGAGGAAAGGTGGCTTTCTCCTTAGTTAGCTTTACTTGGAGTTGATCATGAGACTCCTTGAGGGTAGCATGAACGCCCTTCAAGACTTTGTGAGCCTTGTCGAGAATGTCAAACTCCTCTTTAAGTCTAGCAAGATCAACCCCAAGTTTTTCCTTCTCGGAGTTTAGCACACGAGACACAACAAGAGAATGATCAAGATCTTTCTTTAACTTAGCATGATCATCGTTGTATGACTCCTCAAGAGCCAAACGAAGACCACGCTCTTCGTCAAGAGCATTGGAAAGATCCAAAATCTCATCGGCATAGTCACGACTATGCCCCTCCATCTTAGAGATGGTATCTTCGTGAGCCTCAATCATGTCATTGGCTTCACCAAGTTGTTCCAAGAGAGCAACGAAGTGCTTCTTGGATTTACCCTTGAGTTTACCCATAAAGATCTCAAACTCATTTTCCTCCACATTTGTCCCCTCATGTTCATCAATGCTATCCGTCGAAGAAGGATGATTAATGATGGTAGTTTTGATGTTGGAGGTTACCTTATTGGTGGCTTTAGCCATGAGGCACTTGGCGGTGATGTTCTCATTGGGTGAGTCGAAGAGAGACACCCGTGGAGTCTTCGCAATGGCAACGGAGGCCATGGCAACCGACTCACCATCTTCATCATCGTCATCATCCTCATTGTACTCTTCTTGTACCATCAACGCCTTGGGAGAAGTCTTCTTGGTGAAGTTGCTCTTGTTGGGGAACGACTTGGCCTTGTCCTTTCTAATGAGCTTGCCACCATTGTCTTCCCTCTTCTCGTAGGGGCACTCCGCAACAAAGTGGCTCACATTACCACAATTGAAGCAAGTCCTCACTCGTTGCTTGCCCTTTGCGCCACTTGAATTGCTCTTGTTGAAGTTTGGCCTTGTGTTCTTCTTGCTCCAAAATTGCCTTGAAGCAAGAGCCATGTGTTCATGATAGGCATAATTCGTATCTTCGAGGTTGACCTCCTCTTCTTCCTCTTCATCCTCTTCCTCCATACTAACCTTGGCCCTTAGAGCAAGGTTGGGCTTCTTTACTCTTTGAGAGCGAAGAACCGCATTGTCGGCGGTCTTGTCCAAGATGCTCATAGCAACAAACTCATCCAAAACTTCACTTGATGACAAGGTGTGGAAGTCCGGCCTTTGACGAATTACGGAGGACATGGCTTTGTGGTAGGGCATCATTGCCTTGAGGAATTTGTGCTTGATCCAATTGTCATCCGTGTCCTTACTTCCATGATCTCGGAGAGAGACCGCGAGTTTGGTTACTCTCCGAAAAAGCTCACGAGGTTCTTCATCTTCTTTCATTGCAAACTCGTCGGCTTCATCTTGCACCACTTCATAGTTGGAGCGTTGAATGCTTGCGCTTCCCCGATAGAGGGAAACAACTTGGAGCCAAGCATCTTTGGCCACGGTGTAAGGCCGGAGATGAGGAAGATCTTCGGGTGGGATTGCTTCTTGGATGATGAAGAGAGCATTCTCATTGAATTGATGATCCACAACTTCTCTAGGAGTGAAGTTACTTCGGTCATGCGGATAAAAACCTTCTTCAATGATTCTCCAAAGGTTAGTGTTCACATGATTTAAATGACGCTTAAAACGATAGACCCAAGAATCAAAATCTACATTCTTCTCAATCTTAGGGGTCGGGCCGGCATGATTCAAATGAGTGGAAGGGAGCGGTCCACCATAGATAGGTGGAGGTTCCACATGGGCAAAGATGCCGGTCCCATTTTTACCACTAGAAAAAGGAGCTTTCTCGCTAGTAGCTTCCCCCTTGTCGGACGTAGCATCCGTCACCTTGTTAGCGGGATCACCCACTTTCAACGGTGCGGCGGTAAGTTTAAGCCCTTCTAAGAATTTATTAAACATGCTTTCGACCTCGGTCGTCATGGAGGTTTTCAATGTGTCCAACGCCACATTGAATTCCTCACGAGAGACTGTGGTTCCCCCATCTCCCGTAGACGAGACCGGATTCACACCGGAGTGCTCCTCCACGCCGTCTACGACGTCAACCATACTCTTTGGACGGTAAAGTTCTTAATAAAGAGACGAGGCTCTGATACCAATTGAAAGGATCGATATAGTTGACTAGAGGGGGGGTGAATAGGCAACTAACAATTTTTAGCTTTTCTTTACCAAATTAAACTTTTGCATCAAAATAGGTTCTCTAGATATGCAACTAAGTGAGCAACCTATATGATGCAAGGACAACAAGCATGCAAGCAAATAAGAGATATAACACGAGTAAACTTGCGAAAGTAAAGGGACGAGATAACCAATAGTGGAGCCGGTGAAGACGAGGATGTGTTACCGAAGTTCCTTCCTTTTGAGGGGAAGTACGTCTCCGTTGGAGCGGTGTGGAGGCACAATGCTCCCCAAGAAGCCACTAGGGCCACCGTATTCTCCTCACGCCCTCACACAATGCGAGATGCCGTGATTCCACTATTGGTGCCCTTGAAGGCGGCGAC
Source organism: Triticum aestivum (assembly GCF_018294505.1). NCBI lineage: Eukaryota > Viridiplantae > Streptophyta > Magnoliopsida > Poales > Poaceae > Triticum > Triticum aestivum. The sequence goes on along the minus strand of NC_057811.1, from coordinate 427,328,137 downwards.
CAGACCTTTACAAACAAGGTTGGGGCAATCTCCACAACTTAATTGGAGGCTCCCAACGACACCACAAAGCTTCACCACAATGGACTATGGCTCCGCGGTGACCTCAACCGTCTAGGGTGCTCAAACACCCAAGAGTAACAAGATCCGCTAGGGATAAGTGGGGGGATCAAATTTCTCTTGGTGGAAGTGTAGATCGTGGCCTTCTCAACCAATCCCGAGGAAATCAACAAGTTTGATTGGCTAGGGAGAGAGATCGGGCGAAAATGGAGCTTGGAGCAACAATGGAGCTTTTGGGGGAAGAGGTAAGTCAACTTTGGGGAAGAAGACCTCCTTATATAGTGGGGGGAACAATCCAACCGTTACCCCCACACCAGCCCCGCAGAGAGCGGTACTACCGCTGATCACAGCGGTACTACCGCTCCCCGGGCGGTACTACCGCTGGGCCGAGAGCGGTACTACCGCTGATCACAGCGGTACTACCGCTCCCCGGGCGGTACTACCGCTGGGCCCAGAGCGGTACTACCGCGGTGGTCAGGGCGGTACTACCGCATATGAGCGGTACTACGGCCCCCACTGCCGCGACTAGTTCCGTAAAACCCGACACGAAAAAAGACCCCTCGAATCGAGGCGGTACTAGCACGAGACCGCAGCGGTACTACGGCTGGGGGCTACCAGCGGTACTACGGCTCTAGAGCGGTACTACGGCTCTAGAGCGGTACTACCGCTCTTAGAGCGGTACTACCGCTTGTAGCCATAAGCGGTACTACCGCTCCGGCCCGCGGTACTACCGCTGGGACCAGAGAAGGCACACTCAGAAGGGGAACAAGCCCATCATAGAAGCGGAAAGGCTCGGAGGGGGGCAAAGGAAGTGTATGTGATGATTCCGCCCTAGCCTTTCCAAAGCGGACCCCCTCTTGATAGTACGGTGATCCCTATGAAACTAGTCCACCAAACTAATTTGAAAGGACTACGCCGTCTTCGCTTCAAGCTCCGAGGGGAGGGAATCATCTCGTGCCAAAAGGATGAATCTCTGAAAACACTCAATGCACACGATTAGTCCGCAAAAGCATTGTCATCAATCACCAAAACATCTTAGGGACAAATATGCCCTTACACCAGGTGTAGAGGCCCGCTGCACGGGCTCAATTACGCTAGAGGTTGTCTTCGGATCTCCGGACAACTTCCGAAGCGAAGAGTTAATCTTTGATATCGTTCCTTTTCGCAGCGGCTATCACGCACTGCTCGGATGAACCGCATTTGCTCGATTCAATGCGGTTCCTCATTATGCTTACCTCAAGCTCAAGATGCCCGGGCCATGCGGCGTCATAACAGTTAATGGAAACATGGAACGCTCCCTCAGTACAGAAGAGCGCACCGCTGCCTTAGCAGCAGAAGTACATAGCGGCCTTCTCAAGCAGAACCTTAACTCGGCTGCCAAGCCCCCGGACACCGTTAAGAGGGTCCGGACCATTCTGCAGCAGGACAGCTCGGCTCGTCAAGAGCTCGACTAGCAACTCGGCCTCCGTCCCAGCCCCAATCAAGTGACGGCATTCATACCGCGCGTACATAACTACGCACTCAAAATACCATGGGCGTAGATGGAGGCATACCTACCTTGTGATCCATAGTACGGCTCGACCGCTCCCGGACACATATACTTTCACTGTTTATCTTTCCCCTTTTCAGGTCCCTTTTCCACAGGCTTTCCCTGATGGCTTGATCACCGGTCCTGTCAAAGGATAAACACACCAAGCTGGCAAGAAGCACAAGCATACCGGGAAATTTCTAGGTGTTTTCTTTAACGATCACTCTACCTGTTTTCAGGACCCACACACAGCTCTCCCTTGGTCATGGCATGTCAAATAGCCTATTGCTTATCGCACTATTTGTATCAATGCGCTTTGACGTATTAATAAAATTGCAATGGAAACAATTTTGCGGCGGAAATTTTAGGGCCCCAGCTAATTACCTTTTGCTCTTTCTTTATTTTCCTTTTTCTATTGACAACCTTATCAGTTAGCACCCGTACACTCTGGTACGTTTCATATTTGCCAGGGGCTTTATAGCACCCCGCACTACGGCAACAAAGTCCGAACACTTTTTACGGTATAGTTCGGCACCCCGAATTTAGCACTATATGCATTGGCTTCGAATCATGTCTTTGGTCAATAGTTGGGTTGCCCAGCTCCTGTGCTTACTTCCTTATGTTCCGCTATATCGGCTAGGGTAGTAAAGGGAGAACTACTGCGATTGTGCCCTGGTTCATCCGGATGAGAACCTCAGTAGAGAAAGCCGAAAACTGACTTTCATGATACGGTGAGAGCCGGTCAGCTCTTCAGAGGTTTCAAATCGCTAGAGGTTTTTTCCGCATTACGCGGTGAATCGGTCTTTATCCGATCAGGTGTTTACAGAATCCCCCAGTTCGGACTTCCGAATACCAGGGGCTGCGCCTAAATTTTTATTGTCGAACACCTATGGCTAAGTGAGGGTGATAAAGCATTATAGTCTGATTGCCTTGTTCATTGCGCTAAACACCTCCTTCAAGGACCAAATAATTGGATCAAGAGTGTTTAGATTCCACCCCGAACACCCCCGTATTACCTACGTGGGGGCTGAAGCCGACGACTGGCCAACTCTCAGATTTAATAAAAATGGCCGCACAGGAGGTAAAAATCTAACACAAAGCATTATATTACATAAATTATCTTTGTTTCATAATACAGGGCGAGAGAAAATGTGAATGTATTCATTCAAAGATCACGTCTTTTGCACAATGCTCCGCAACAATGTGGGACCCCTCCAAGACGTCTCCAAAGTATCGCTCGGGTGTACGGTGCTCCTTGCCCTCAGGCGGCCCCTCGGTCGCTAACTTGACGGCGTCCATCTTCGCCCACCACACCTTGACATAGGCGAAGGCCAGACACGCGCCCTCGATGCAGACGGACCGCTTGACGACGTCCAGCCGAGGACAGGCATCCACTGGCCGCTTCACAAGGTCGAAGTAACTACTGGGTATAACTTCGACTGGCCACAACCTGATTATTAAATCCTTCATGGCCAGTTCGGCCACCCTGTGCAGCTCGACCAGCTGTTTTAGCTGATCGCTGAAGGGCACCGGATGTTCTAGCGCAAGATATTGCGACCAGAACAGCTTCTCCGTGGAGCTCCCTTCTTCGGCTCGGAAGAACTCCGCGGCGTCGGACACACTGTGTGGCAGATCAGCAAAAGCCCCTGGAGAACTCCGAATCCGGGTTAGTAAAAGATACTTCCTCTTCACATTCTTGCTTTGCATACTAAATGCCTTACCCTCCGCGATCTTCCTGGCCTCCTGGATCTCCTGGAGGGTGCCCTAGGCCTCATTCCGGGTCGTCTCTGCGCTCTGACGAGCCTTGGCGAGTTCGGTCTCTTGAGCCGACGCATCGCGCTCCAAGGTCTCGCACTTCCTTACCGCGTCCTGGAGCTTTTGCTGGACCTCGTTGACCCGAGCCTTGAGCTTCTTACGGGCGGCCTGCTCCTTGACAGCCTTCCCCTCGGCTTCGGCCAGGGCCTTTTGGAGGGCCTCGACCTCGGTCGTTGCTCCTATACATATCATGACACTTCGGTCAATATACATTATTTTACCCTTTCCGAATATATAACGGGTTATTATATACCTTGTTTTTCTTGGAGCTGCCTCCTCACTTGGCCGAGCTCCTCCTCAGCCTGCTCCAGTCTCTACTTCAGTGCGGAGACTTCGCAACATGCGAGGCCGCGGCCAACAGCGACGCCTGCGTATTCATTTCAGACATATTTAGTTAGTTTCCTGCAATAAAGGATTGATCCTCTGTCCGGATTTTTCTTTCCGAACACCGCACAGTGTCTCAGGGGCTACTGTCTGTATTGGGATCTTCTCTTTTTCCATTGCTTACCTCAAAACCTGTCAGCAGGCTGCTGCAAGCTTCGATTAGTCCGCTCTTGGCAGACTGAACCCTTTCAATTACCGTTCCCATAAGAAGACGGTGCTCATCCACAATGGAAGCGCCTCGCAGCGCTTCCAGCAGATTATCCGGCGGCCCTGGTTGGACAGGGGTCACCGGCGGAATAGGCATACCCCTTCTTTCGAAGGAGGTTGCATGCCGGATTCCGGAGCCGTATCAGTCTCTGGGATCGAGTTCGGCTGAGGGCCGAACTGAATATGGCCCTCATCACCAGTCTCCATGGGGATTGGCTCCCCCTGGTGTCCGGCGACGGAGGCTTCGCCTTCTGGCACCTCCTGAACCTCTCCCCGGCCTGGGAAAGTCCTTCAGGACAGCACCTCTGCGTCGTTCTTGGCCTTGGGGGAGTGAGCGGTCGGCAGCGACTCGCTGGCCATGGAACCTCGTGACGAGGATCGCTGGGAGTTGTCGTGGGCCGGACTGCAATAGCATAACTAATCATGTCAATACAACAAAGAGGAGAGGCTGGATCTATGGGTATGTGTGAGTCTTAGCACTTACGATGCAGCCCGAGGCTTAGTGCGGGGGCGTCGCTCCGGACTGTTGTCGACATCCCACGCGGAGTTATACGCGAGGGAGCCCTTCCCCTTCTTGGACGTCTTCGCCTCCAGGTTCGTGGAGGCCGCCCTCTTCTTCTTTCCCTCATCAGGGGGAGGGTTGTTCTCCTTCTCCTCCTCGTCGTCGTCGTCCTCAGTGGCGGAGGAAAGGGTCACTTCGTCTTCGGACATCACGTCCGAAGCACCCTTGCGACGGGGGCCACCTTTGGCCCCCTTGGCCTTCTTTTTCGGCGGCCTATAGGGTGCCGGAACCAGCATCTTCGCCAGGAGCGGGATGACTGGCTCTTCGGGCAGCGGAGCCGAACTATGGATCCGCTCCGCTCTCTCCGTCCACACCTGAAAAATACAGCAAAGGTTAGGAATCCTCCTTGAACAAACAAGTAGAAGGTACGCCTTAAGAACTTACCTCATTGGCGGGATGGGTGTGATCGTGCCCACGGTCCGAATCTATGACCAGCGGCTTCTCGTTGCCCTTGAAGAGCAACTTCCAGGCATCTTCGTGAATAGTTCCAAACAGCCCTCCCAGGGTCTGGTGCTTCTCCGGATTGAATTCCCATAAAGGAAAGCTTCGGCATTGGCAGGGGAGAATCCGGTGAACCAGCATCTCCTGGATCATGTCGACGAGCTTGATGTTTTTATCCACCATGCTCTGAATGCGCGTTTGCAGTGCTATCATCTCGTCTGACGCAGACCAGTTGGGGCCCTTCTCCGTCCAGAAGGTGAGCCGCATTGGAGCTCTGGCCTTAAATTCGGGAGCCGCCGCCCAAGTGGCGCCGCGTGGCTCTGTCATGTAGAACCACTGCTTCTGCCATTCCTTGACAGTCTCCACGAAAGTGCATGTGGGCCAAGTGACGTTGGGCATCTTGCTCACCATGGCGCCTCCGCACTCCGCATGCTGACAATCCACCACCTTCGGCTTCACGTTGAAGACCTTGAGCCATAGGCCGAAGTGGGGATGGATGCGGAGGAAGGCCTCGCACACGACAATGAATGCCGAGATGTTGAGGAAGGAGTTCGGGGCTAGATCATGGAAATCTAGCCCGTAATAGTACATCAGTCCGCGGACGAAGGGGTGAAGTGGAAACCCCAATCCGCGGACGAAGTGAGGGAGGAAAACTACCCTCTCAGTAGGCTTCGGGGTGGGATGACTTGCCCCTTAGAGGGCAGACAGTGGGCGATTCCTTTCACCAGGTACCCGGCCGCCCGAAGCTGGGTGATGTCCTTCTCCTTGACGGAGGAGACCATCCACTTGCCTTGGCCTTTGGATCCGGACATGATTGAGTGCTTCCTTGAGATGGAGAAGATGGGAACTTGGGCGCTGGAGCTCGAGAATGGAAGAGGAGGTGTGGGTGAAGAAAGGGGATTCTTATATCCTTATAAAGGGAGTGAATATTGAACGCCTCCCCACTCGCCTTAAAACTCGCCTGTTCCCAAGGGCTGTGTAAACGGCACGGTTGGGTTACCCATGCCCGTATTGATGAGAAGCCCGCAATAAGGGGACACGATCTCTGCTTCGACAAGACGTGCCAATGGCAACCGCGTCTCGAAACGTGGAGCGGCAAATGAAAAACGGTTCGAAATTATGACCGGGCAGACGTGATGTCATGTTGCAAAAAGTTGTCAGCGGATTGGACTCATGGAATATTATATTCTCCGCGGTTGCGTGTGGTATGTGTGTTACAGGTCCGGACACGACCATTACGTCCGAAGACTATCTTGGAGTTCGGAGGGAGGAACCCGCCTTGCAATGCCGAAAAACAGATCTACGCGCCGGATACCTTGTCATTGAAGCCAGGTTCAGGGGCTACTGAGGGAGTCCTGGACTAAGGGGTCCTCAGGCGTCCGACCTATTAGCCGTGGGCCGGACTGGTGGGCCGTGAAGATACGAAGACCGAAGACTGCACCCGTGTCCGTATGGGACTCTCCTTGGCGTGGAAGGCAAGCTTGGTGATCAAATATATAGATTCCTTTCTCCGTAACCGACCTTGTGTAACCCTAGATCCTCCCAGTGTCTATATAAACCGGAGGACTTAGTCTGGAGGGATATATTCATAGCCATAGTCATACACGCTAGACTTTTAGGGTTTAGTCATTACGATCTCGTGGTAGATCAACTCTTGTAATACTCATATTCATCAAGATAAATCAAGCAGGAAGTAGGGTATTACCTCCATAGAGAGGGCCCGAACCTGGGTAAACATTGTGTCCCCTGTCTCCTGTTACCATCGACCTTAGACGCACAGTTCGGGACCCCCTACCCGAGATCCGTCGCTTTTGACACCGACAGTGAGTCACTAGAACATATCGACTTGGATCCATTTTTGAAGGCCTTGTTCCAATGGTTCTTCCCATGGAATTAGACCATGTTGAGCAAACCTTTGAAATATCAAATATGTACAAATTTGGAATGACCAAAATGTCCAATAACATTGCCTATTTTGAAGATTAGTGCACGACATACAAGAAAACTAGAGATGAACTTGTGGGTAATTGTAGCATTTTAATAGAATTGGTTCAGCGGGCTAAATGATAGAAATACAAGCTCTAAAATTTTGACTAAGCAATACCTTGTCTGTTGTATATATTAGCACGCGTGTATCTATGTCACCTATTAATTATGAAACTTGATGGAATAGAAGATTCATCTGACAAAGAAGAGAACAAAGAAACGAGTGATGAAGAGAATGAACGTGGGAGCGAATTCGAGAGAAGAACACTTGTCAATACCTTATGAGCTCGGACGCTATAAGACAACCTATTTAGTTATTACATGATATATACTGGAAGCTGACGTGTGCTTTGCTGCGCCGAGGGATTAGGACGTGATTGAATTTTCTTCTTCTTTTTTTTGCTTGCTCTTCTTTTGTATGAGGATGATGCTAAACTGATGAGACCGGCCTGCTCGACATAGTAGATGAGTGTCTTATTAATTGTCAAAACACAACTTAATTTCCAAAAAATGTAGGCATGAACCTATAATTTCCTACATATGTATCAAGTAAGTTGTGCAAGAAAAATGTACCATAGAAGCAATACAAATAGTACATCATAGGCAAGGAAGTTGAAAAATTGTGTATCACTGACAGTATAACAAGAGAAGCAATAAATACTTCAGACCAAGAATGCAAACTGAAAGTAGCCTAGCAGATGTACAAACGGCTCAATATGGATTAACAAAGTAGGCTGATTTACAAATTTGAATATTTACTTGTGCACTAAAGGTGCAGAAGTCGGACGACATTTGTAGTTTAACCTACAGAAATCGACTGAACAAATTTAAAACAAGTAATAGAGTGTGGGGTAAGGAAAGTGTACTTGCAATTATATACGGGTATTTCTGAAGGATAACATTTTGATCTTGAAGTTAAATATATTGATCCAATAGGAAATAAAACTGGTTAATATTATGGAAAAGAAAAAAGTCCATTTTACTACCCTGAACAAAGTGGGTGGTTCACATTACCTCCCGATTTATTTTTCAGTTCCTTTACCCCCCTAAAAAATCTCATACCGGACAAAAAACACCCTAAGTGGTTTACCTAGACCGGATGGTGACGTGGACACGGTCAAAGGTGGTATTTGACCTGCGGGTGGGTCCCACTCGTCAGTTTAAAAAAATCAAAGAAATGGAAGAAAAAAAGGGCGGCCCCTACTGCAGTAGCAGCCGGCCACAGCGGCGGCGGCCGGTGCGCGCGGCACCGGCAGGCGGCCGGGCCGGCGCCGGGGCGGGCGGAGACAGCGTGCGCCGAGCGGGGGTGGCCGGGCGCAGCCAGGCGCAGCGACGCGCGGCGCGGCCAAGTGCAAAGCGGCACGCGACCGAGGATGACGACGCGGGCAACGTGTGGGGGCGGACAGGGACGACGGCGCGCTCGGGGAGGAGGCGGGGCGACACCCGCGAGGGCAAAGCTGGAGCAGTCGGAGCCGGCGGGCGGCCGGGGACGACGGCGCGAGCAACGCATGGGGGCGGACGGGGACGACGGCGCAAGCTCAGGGAGGAGGTAGGGCGGCGCAGGCGCACGGCCGGAGCGGCGAGGGGGCGGACGACGATGGAGCCAATGCCGCGGAGGGCGAGGCGAGGCCAAGCGGGGTGCGGCGACCGGGGTGAGCACCTTCGAGCGGCGTCGGGTTCCCGGAGAGAGAGAGAGAGAGAGAGAGAGAGAGAGAGAGAGAGAGAGAGAGAGAGAGAGACCTGACAAGGGGGCCCCGCCCAGGTCAAAACCGCCGTTGACTTGTGCCACATCAGCAGCGGGTGGACACAAAACCAGCCGGGGGGGTGTTTTGTCCGGTTTTGATTTGTTTAGGGGGTAGAAGAAGCCGAAAAATAGATCAGGGGGTAAAGTGAACCACCCACTTTATTCAGGGTAGTAAAATGTACTTTTTTCTATGGAAAATTGTCAGCAAAATCTAGCTACATATAAATATGCCATAAGACGAAATTGCAATAGGAAACTGAGTATAAGACTCTCTGAAGTGGTTGATTGAAGTTGAGCCAAAGAACTTCCAACCTTTCTATAAACATGGTCTTAGCTGCATTCCATAATATCATTACAGATAGGCTGCATGCTACAATTAAGAAAAGATACCATACCACGGTTAACTCACCACCCTCAAGAATTTTAAATCATGGGATAATGTAATTGCCAGGAAGAGCTATTAGCAAAGTGAATTTGCATTATTAAATTTCACATATGGAAACATAGAAAGAGAAAAGTTGGCCTCTACTGTAGAAACATGGTCTCTCGGTAATCAGGGAGAGTTAATTGTATCATTTAGAATGATACATTTTAGCATCTTTGAGCATTAAAGGACCCAACTTGTCTTGCATATGTAATAACTTGGAATCGTGGAGAACAAAGAAACTCAAGTTAAAACTATAGCAAAATATAATCAGATGAAGGATCTTCAGGGAGAATAGATACTTCAATGGCATACGCGTATTTTTTTCAATAAGTACTTTTACAATATAATTGTGTTAGGTTCTATACATATATTGCAAGTCAAAGTTGTATTTTAAAGTCGGCGCTGAAGTCCAAAACGACAACTTTCCGAGCACTGGAGGGAATACATAATTTGTTTTGTACTAGTAGGTAGTAAAGCATATAGTATTTATGTAAGAAAGATTTGTGTCCTATTACCATACAAAATTCTCGACCGGGCAATAAATTATAGACAGAAAAATATCAAAGAGCAGTGCTTCCATGTTTAGGTGTAAGGGCTCATGGGCCATCCCTGCACATAATATGAGTATGTAGATCCAAATGAATCGGAATGACACAATAAAAAGATACAATTCTCATCGGAATGAAGGCCAACACTACCGTGCGCCATCTATATACAAATAAAACATGCGATGTATTCCACAATACAAAGAACAACTACCAATAGGTTGTTGTTTAGAAGGTTTCCCACATGTGTATCAGAGAACAAACATATGATCTAAGGTGAAACATTAATGCCATGGTTAGTGGTAATTGGTAAATGCTATTTCTTTCTTTAGTCGATTTCATTTGCATTGGTCTGAGAAAAAAATGCTACAGTTAGGAAATGCAAACATCAGATTAGAAATTATGTAGAATAGATAATCAACTATTTGTGCAGATAACTATGTAAACTACAATACCTTACATGTAAGCAGTGCAAAAGGAGATGAAGAAGATATCAGTTGCTAAACCCGACAACAATTGTTACACCGCTTTAATATCTCTCAACACTTTCTAGTAGCAACTAACAACCTGTATCATCACATAAGGTTTGCCCTATTGAAGTTTCTAAGACCAAGTGAAGAAAAACTACAACAGCTGAGATGGAGCCAATCTGGAGATTGACATCTCCATTGAAACTCTAACATAGGCGCACATACATCTTCAATTGCTCCATGTCACTCCTCTCCTAACCCTATACCTCGGCTATATTACAACTAATGTTGATTCAGCTAGCTACGGTGGCCTAATTACACAAGTGCAGAATCGAATCAAGGGGTATGGGATCACACAATAAGCTCAACCTCCTCATGCACCTGTAAGCAAGATCGAATTAATTTTGTAGATGTTTTTTTTACCTGAAACTGTGAGAATTTCTTCTCACAGTATTTTTTATAGATTTTCAAATAATAGTGTTATGTACAGCCGAAAATAAAAAAATGAAAGAATAATAAAGAAATAAAAAGGGGCAAAAGCAACCCATTCAGGAAGTGATGCATGTGATTTCTTCTTGGCCCTACAGGCTACAGGCTACAGACAAGCCATTGCATTTCCTGCTTGAATTTCCTCCTGCACCCGTAAAGGTTTGGATCAATTCCTCTGAAGATTAATTTGTTCCTAGTTGTCCAAATGGCCCAGGAGGTAAGGATAGTGATATCCATGAAAAAAAAGGCAGATGAAGGCTGTCTTTGAGAGAGTATAGCTGCTCCTGAATGTTTAATTCTGTAGATGTGATTAAATGAGCATGAAAGAAGAGGAATAGGGGGGAATCAACATGGGGTTTTGATATATATAAACAAATAAATCAGAAAAAATGAACATCTTCCATTTTTGGAAGAAAAGCAAGCGTCCCTATTTGTCCAGATAAAAACTTGTGTGGAGCCTAGAAGGTGGCGTCGGCAGGGGACAACGCACACTATGGCGTCGTGGTGGCCATACACACAGCCAGTCGATGGCCAATGGGGACGGTGCGGTAGAGGCGGCGGCCCTTGCCGTGAGCCAGGAGGGCTGGAGGCTTTGTCGACCACCTCATACAGCAAAACAGAGAGGGGATGTGGACGGACAGGCTGGTAGGAAGGTCTCGGTAAGGACTGGGTAGTCCAACGATGGGATGCTTGCCTGCGGCGAGAAGAGATGTTGACAATCTCCTAACCGCCGCTCATCATCTCCTACAATTTCTCACCTTGACGCCACTTACCACCAACCAGTCAGTTCTTGTACGGGAGCTCCAAATCAACCAACATGCCCATGGCCTTCGATGGCACCACCCCCACACCCATGCCCATGGCCATGCCGTTGGAAGTGGACGTCGGCTAGAGGCGAGCTGCAGCGCCGCCGCCGGAGCAGCAGGAGACAGCGGCACGGGGGAGGCGCAGGTCCTTGATTGCGACGAAAAAGAGTATCTCTCTGCCGCAGCTTGGGCCTTTGCTGGGCCTCTACACGGCTCCGTGGACGCAACGACCTGATAGACCAGTCCGTGTTATGGAGCTGAACCCGACCGACTGCCCGAAAACCGGCAACACGCGAGGAGAGCAGCTACGGGAATTCAATTTTATTACGCAATCGCTCACAGCGCTATAATTCAAGGGAGCTTAGTAACTTAGTAGACTAGCAATCGGCCAAAGTGAAGTGAATCTAGTTGTGTGCGCGGCCGGGTCAGCCGGCTGATCGACCGACCCGACGGCTTTGTGGAATCTGGTTTACCCCTTCACATGGAGATCGGGTCATATCGGCTAGCCAAACCACCTAAGAGCAGAACCGGCGTTATTTTCGCCGTGGGGACGGTCGGGTTCCCACTCGCCGCCCCAAGTTCGCCCCCGGACGCCCTTTTAAAAAAAATCAGCTAAAATTTAAAGAACTTGGACGAAATTTGGACAAAATTCATTCATATATATACATAATTCAAAAGACATAACTTTAAAACCTAAAAGTATGCCACCGCCGTCCCGAGCCTTCTACATGCCGAAGAGCTTGTAGAAGGCCGTGTTGTCGCCCCTGTCGTCGTCGTCGCCCTGCATGCCGCCGTCCTTGCTGCAGCCCTGCCCTGGGTCGCCTTGCCCGACGGGGTTGGTGGACGGTGGTGCCTCGTCGTCGCTGTCCTCGAGGACTATGACGTCGGCCACGTCGCGGCCGCTGCGCCGAGCGGCGATCTCCTCGAGGGCGTGGCACTGGTGCTCTAGCTCCAGCCTGACGTAGTCATCTCGCGCCCATTTGAGGGCGGCCTCCTCTTCGGCGGCCAGGTAGTCGTGTTCCTTCTTGACGGCGACGAGCCCCGGTTCGGGCTTCGGCTTGACGAGGCGGGAGGAGGGAAAGGGGCCACCGCGGGTGCGCTGCCCGAGCGGCGTATCCACGGGCTCGGCCTTGACCGGGGCAAGTGGGGCAAGTGCGGGCGGTCTGGAGGAGCGGGAGGAGGAGTGGGAGGAGGAGGAGCCCGCCGTGCGCCTCGACAGCCAAGAAGAGCTGCCGCTCCGGCGGGGGACCGGGGCCAGGGCCGGTGGGTACTCGAGCGGCGTCTCATTGCCGCCCTCGTGGTGCTCGAGGACGGCGTGGAGCGTGCGCCGGGGGACGCCTCACCACAGGCGTCGCCCGCCGGTGTTGTAACGGCCCCTCACCAGCGCATTGTTGGTGGAGGTGAGCTGCTCCTCGTGGCGGCGACGGAAGTACGCCGTCCACCAAGCGTGGTTGTCGGCGGCGTACTCCGGTAGCCCCCGCACCTCCTCCGGCTAGGCCGCCTGAACGCGTGCGATCTCGGCAGTCGGTGGCGGCTGGACGGGGACGCCTCCGGTGCTGAGCCTCCATGAGCCTAGCACGCGCATATCAGGCGGCGCTGGGTAGTTCGCCTTGTGGAGGAGGTAGGCCTCCCACTCGTGAAGGTGGCGGCAGTTGAAGCTGTTGGCCGCCGCTCAGTCCCTGGGGAATCGGTGTGCCATCAGCGGTGGCTGCAGATGGGTAAAGAGGTAGACCGAGAGAGAGATGGGTCGTCGGCGGCGAGAGAGGAACTGCGGCTAGGGACTGTGTGGCCAGCGACGAGGGAGGGCGATACTTATAGCGACTGGTGGGAGGCGAGTGGGCGGCATCCTTGTGGATGCATGGCGGCGCGCCTTCACTAGGCCGCCCGTGAGGAATTAATGGAAGGCTGACCGGCGGCAACCTTCGCATTGACTCCGCGCGGGAAACCGAGACGATGAGGACGACGAACGCGCCGGGTCGCTGACTCGACGGGGCCACCAGTCTTCCACGCAAAAAAAATGTTTCCCCCGGCGCCCCCAGCGCGCCGGGTTCGGCTTGGGTCCGCCGGCGCAAAATTCAGCCCTAACCGGCGGAAGGTGGGCTTATAGGGATGCGACTGAACCGATTTTTCGACGCCGGCAATAAAAAAGGGCATTGGGAGGCGCGGATGGAGATGCTCTAACCTTCGGACAACGACTTCACACTTGCAGATTGCGTACATTTCAAGGTGGCGGGAGTAGACACAGTTTGTCTTCTGTGAGTGAAATGGGATCGTGTAAATAACTTGCTTAGACGTGGGATCTCTGTGATTTTGAGGTGACATGAATCGATCGAATGAGTGCTTAGGCAACCAAGAGTCCAAGACATAACGGTCCACGCGTGCATTATTCAGGATGGCGCGAGCAGGAACACTGCTGCTGTTGGAAGCATGAGTGCATGACGACGAGATTAGACCGTGATCCGGACCTTTGACAGCATGAACTACTAGTGATGATGGACGGAAAACTACCGCTCACCTACCGAGAGCATGGCCGTGCAGGTTTTGCACGACGGGGAATCTACGCGAGCAGCAGATTGGAGTTTTTTTTTAACACAGTACGGACGCAAGCGCTCATATACACGCGCATATACTCACCACGCACACATGCACACTCTACTCCTATGAACACCTCCGAAAGACTGAACCGGCATATCATCTTAAAATTTACGAAGTCATCATAGCCACCCCTGATGGGCTGGGATACCACAGTTCCTATAACCATCCAATCATAGGTTAGTTCGCCGGCAGATTGGAGTTGGACTGATCGTATGTACAGGGTGCCTACCGACATCGTGCTATACTACTCTAGAGATTGTGGCCCAGGCGTCTGCTTTCTGAACCGCGCTGGTCCTAGGTTCCTTTTGATTTGAGGTTCACACACTCCGGATCACGGGGCTTTGGGTTTGCACGCAGCCTCGATCCCGGCGAGGCGGCCGGTCGGCGCCGTCGCCGTGGTCCCTTTAATTTCCTATCCGCTTCCGGTGCCCCGGGCTCCGCGCGCGGCCGGAGCAAAGGTCGGCGGCACGGCGGACATGTGAACACGTCGGCCCTCGCGGTCGCAGGCGGGAGGGGCCGAACTAGCGCGATTTCATTGCAGATGATTAAACAAACACGCATGCGCACTACTGCAGATTAAAATTGATTCATGAAGGTGAGCACCAAAGTCCTATGGCTACTCGTATGTTCAGCAAGAGATTCCTATTGGATCTTGAGCTATCCAATCTAGCATCTTTAAGGCGGACCCACAAACCTCCCGTAGCTGTTTGGACCGTGGAAACCATACAACGCAGTCATGTATCGGTCTGCGGGGCGGTCCAGACGCGATTTCTCCCGCATAACGGAGACAAAAGTGGGGAGGTTTGAGGGAGCCGGACACGCGAAACGTACGAATCTGACACCCCAGGCCCACCCAAAACCCTTCCCGGACCCGCGACTCCATCCTCCTCATTTTCTCTCTTTCCTTCTTTGTCTCTTCTGTCGTCACCTCTCCACCACCCCCGCCACCACGTTGCCGAAAATCTGCGTCTCCATCACCTCCGGCGATCCAGCAGGGCTCGCTGCCGCTTCTCCTCCATCTCCGTTCAACCCCCTGTCCTTCAACCGCCCGTCAGGTACCATCCTCTATCATGCCCGACAATTGTTTGATGAATCGCTGGAGCTGGAAACAGTTGTCCCTTCTTGTTCGTAGCAATGGATTCCAATTTGGAGTACATATACGAGCAGTATGTTGAGTCCTCCGATGTCACGTCGGACGAGGAGTACTCCGATGAGAGGGTGATGACGCAGGCAGTCCTTAAAGACGCGGAGCGTGCAAAGGAGCATGTTCTCAATTTCAAGGGCTCGACCAAGGGTCATCGAGTGCTCAACCGCAACAGGGCGCACGGGCATTTGACACAGATGGTCGACTACTTTGCCCCCGATGCACTATTCGTTGACCATTTTCGCCGGCGTTTTCGGATGCGCAAGACTGTCTTCGATCGTTTGTACCATGGCGTCCGATCCTACGATGACTACTTCATCCTGAAGATGGACGCCATGGGAACGATTGGCTTCTCTGGACACCAGAAGTGCACGGCCGCACTCCGGATGCTTGCATATGGCACGACCGTTGATTCGTGGGACGAGTACCTACAGATGTATGAGAGCACATGCGGAGATGCCTTGGTCAGGTTTGCAACTGCCATGGACGAGGTGTTCGGACCTCAGTACCTAAGAGAACCAACTGTGGTAGACACCGAGAGGCTCCTGGCAATCTCAGAAGCAAGAGAGTGGCCAGATTTTCTTGGATCTCTTGACTGCATGCATTGGAAATGGAAGAATTGTCTGAAGGCTTTACAAAGGAAATATTAGGGTCATGTTGAGAAGCCCACCATCATTCTTGATGCAGTGGCATCACAGGATCTTTGGATTTGGCACACTTTCTTTGGCATGTCCGGGTCTCACAATGATATCAATATGCCAAAACGATCGCCATTGTTTTCGAGGCTGACTAAAGGAAAAGCTCCTCCATGCTACTATACTATCAATGGACATGAGTACAACATGGGCTAATATTTGGTTGACGGTATCTATCCTCCATTGGCTACATTTGTTAGTACCATCTCAAACCCAGTTGGCCAGAAAAAGGCTCACTTTGCCCAAAGAGAAGAAGCGGCTAGAAAGGATGTCGAGAGGGCATTTGGAGTTCTTCAGGCCCGTTTTATAGTTGTTTGTGGACCTGCAAAACAATGGGAGCCGGAGACCTTGTGGGAGGTGATGACATGTTGTGTGATCACGCGCAACATGATCGTCGAGGATGAGGGTGACGATGCTGTCGCAGCTCTGGAATTTGAGAACCTGGGTGATCCTATCCAACTTCCGGACCAGAATCCGGACACATTTGAGGAGTTTATTCAAATGCATCAACAAATTAGGCATCTACCAACTCACGAGAAGCTCAAGGAAGATCTGATTGAGCATCAGTGGGTGGTGAAAGGGGACAATAATGTTGGGATGTAAATATTTGAACTTTTTTAAATTTGAACTAGTGCTGCATGCGCCTATTTGAACTTATGTGCCCTTTGCATGCGGCTACTTGATCGTTCAGACTAGGGAAAAATCTGGAAGGCCGGATGTATACGGCTACGGTTGGATGTCGACCTCCCGCATCCCTGTCCTCGAACGGATGCGGGAGGTTTTTTGTGGGTTGCCGTTGGAGATGCCCTTACGTCTCAGCCGACCCCACATGTGGTGCAAAGAACCCCGACTCGATCCTGGTTACCACCCCAGCGGCACATCTGATGATCCAACCTTAAAGACGTGCTTTTTCAAGAGATTGTAAGCCTGAAGCCCCAACACAGTACGAGATGACTTCTGACAGATGATTTCAACCAAATTTATCGTGCTCGTGGCAAAAATCACACAAATGTTGACTGTGGCCGCCTTATACGTTTCCGAAATGCTCTCAACTCCTGTGATCTAAAAGAGATTCACCTGCAAAACAGAAAAATTATGTGGATGAATGAGCAGGCCAACCCGATCTTGAACAATTTAGATAGTTTTTCTGCAACATAGACTAGGATGTTGACTTTGGCTCACACATCCTCCATGCACTATCGTCCTCACTCTCTGATCACTGCCCACTCATCCTAGCCTATGACAAGGGACCTCAGTGGCAAAAAACTTCCATTTTTTTGATCAAGATTCCTAACTTCAAGAAGTCCAAGATGCCTCGCTTGAATAGATGACCCATACTGAGCCATACCAAGTGTTGTTTCAGAAGCTTAAAAGAACGAGTCAGCACGTGTGGACCTGGAGCAAGTCTATCTTCTCTAACTACGAAGTCCAATTCCACATGGCCCTCGAGATCATCCTCTGGCTTGACGCCGCGCAAGAGCTAAGGCCACTCAGCACAGGCGAGTGGAACATTAGGAAGAAACTTAAAAGAAAAGTGGTGGCCTTGGTGGTCCTCGAGCGGGCAAGGAAGAGACAAAGCTCACGAGTTACATTGCTCAAAGAGGGATATGCTATCACACGTTTGTTTTCATCTTTTGTATCCACCATCGCTGAAGGAAGAACTTCATTCACTAACTTAAACACAATAATGGTTGGGTCACGAATCATGATCACAAGAAAGAGATTATCCACACGCCAAGGACTTCCAGTGAGCTTGAATCCCATAGTTGACAATAGATCTCTCTGAGTTAGGTGCTTTGTTCATCGAGGAGGAGGCCCGGGAAGCCATCAATGATCTTCCCGATGATATTGCCCTCATCTCAAAAAACAATGGTGCGAAGGACATATCCGACTTAAGGCCCATAAGTCACATCCACGCGGTTGCGAAGATCATTGCTAAGATGATGGTCACTAGTTTCGCCCCTCACATGCCAGAAATTATTTCCAATACGCAAAGTGCGTTCATCAAGAAAAGGAGCATACACGATAACTTTATTGATGCCCGCAACTTGGCTCTTCGATTTAACCGCAACAAATCTTCAACCTTGCTCTTCAACTTAGATGTCAAGAAAGCTTTCGTCTCGATTATATAGGACCACTTGATGTATTTATTGAGACACCACCACTTCCCAAGCCGATTCCGCGACTAGAGATCTGTGCTCTCCTATCCACAGCCTCCTCCAGAGTTCCCCTCAATGGTATTGTGGGTGACCCCATTATGCATGGTCATTGTTTACGGAAGGGGGATCCTCTCTCCCCCTTCCTTTTTTGTCCTTGCTTCATCACATCTTTGCCAAGGCAACCGATCAAGGTAAGCTCCACCCACTCCGAGGCAACCCAATTTGGGCATCCCCGTATGGGATGATGAGGATATCCATTTCCGTGCATCGACACTCTGCTCCTTTGGAGATGTTACTGGCTTGGTCACCAACTGCAACAAAAGTCTTGTGGTGCCCATTAGTTGTGCTAATATCGATCTTGATGACATCCTGCAGGCCTTCTCGGCAGTCCGGACCACCTTCCCATGAGATATCTTGGTCTTCCACTATCGGTTATGAGACTAAGGTGCATTCACTTTCAGTACTTAGAGGACAAGGTGGCTAGCAAACTGCCCCCTGGTCGGCCATGCATGTGGACACCCTAGGACTCATTGTCTTGGTCAAAGCCGTCCTTGCGACCATTGCTATATATCACCTCTTGACCTCCCTGTTGAAGTTAGGAAAATATTGATAGCGTGATATGCATCTATCTTTGGGCAAGATAAGATAAGGTGACAGGAAGCCATTGTAAGGTTAATTGGGACCTTGTCTGCAAGCCCAAGATTCATGGAGGTCTGGGTGTGCTAAACGTTGAGAAGTTTTCTACCGCTCCATGTCTCCATTGCTTGTGGTTCGAGTGGGTTGACCCACCAAAAATATTGGTTCTGATGGAAACACCTTGCACTGATGGTGACAAGGATCTTTTTATGGCGGCCACCAGGGTAACCATGGTGATTGTGAAAAGGCTAAATTCTGAGAATCCTCTTGGCTGAATGGTATTCGGCCCAAAGACATCGCGCCTAAGATTTTCGAGATTTTAAAAGGAAAGTGTGTGTGGTTAGCAAGGCTCTTGACAACAATTCTTGGATATGAAAGATTGATACCCACCCAACAGGGAGTCAACTTCACACTATTCAGGAGTTTGCAACCTTTGAGAGATGATCATAGGTGTTACTCTAAGCCAAGACAGGCAAGACACCATTTCCTAGAAATTCACATCGTGGAGAGTACTCATCATCCTCGGCGTACTTGGTGTGATTTGCGGGGCTCACCTTCAGTCCCAACACTACCACAACTTGGAAGATGTGGGCTCCTGTAAAATACAAATTCTTTGCCTGGTTATTACTCTAGAACTATGTTTGGACGGCAGATCGCCTGACTCAGCGGGGATGGCCTAATTGCGACCTTTTCCCCCTCTGCAAGCACGTGCAAAAGTCTGTTGCCCACCTCGTTTCTAATGTAGATTCTCTTTCTGAGTTTGGAATAAGAACACCACTTGTCTTGGCATTCATGACTACTCGCCAATGTCTTGGTAGCATGAAGATTCGGTCTGAGCTTGGCGACGAAAGGTGGTGAGTGCTGCTGGTCGTAACAGAATGTCCATTGCTTCTATTTTGATGCTTGTCTCACGGGAAATCTGGAAGGAGCGGAATGCAAGAATTTCTCGCAACACAGCTGCACCGACCACAATCATCATCACAAAAATCAAAGAGGAAGCCCATCTTTTGGCGTTCACAGGAGCCAAGCATTTGAGCATTATTATGTCACGAGAGTAAACCTTTCTTTTTGCCGCTTTGTAGTGTATGTCTAAACCTTTCCTCAATTAATAAATATGGCAAGTCTTTTGCCTTGTCTAAAAAAAGGTCTCACAGATATTGAGTTAGGCACAGTTGCTTTAGCTATCACCGTCATCAAGGAGATCAACGAAACAAGAGGAGATTTTCAGACCTGCTCTTTTATTCATGAAGGGCGTTCCTCTAATATGGAGGCGCACAACCTAGCGAAACATGCTTTGCATTTACCTAAGGATTGCCATTGTAGCTTTTGCACCCGTACGATATTGACCTAATATCTGTAAACATGATTATTGATCAATAAAGCGAACCATGTTTCCCCTAAATAGGCATGTCCGAACACTGATGGGCAACAAGTTTGTTGACGGTGTGCAACGTTCGTGCGTAGCTTTTTAGTGATCTACACCTACCTCCGTTAATGTTTTTAGCAATCCCGTAAAGCTTTATTATTAATCAACAAAATTTACAGGAACTGAGATGGGAACATAGGTTAGCCGAGCATTCGACTTACTCGAAAAATTGGGTTTGCTAAGGGTAAAAATATTTCGGGTTTCAAAATTGACACCCAAAATTTATCCAAACTACTCGACAATTCGGGTTCCTCGAATTTCAGGTTCAGGTTTGGGTAAACCCGAAATACACAACAACGAAGAAAAATGACACCAAAAGGTCATGATTGCACATCATTTTTTTCAACATTTTGGGACACTTCTGTATCATTTAGACAACATAACAGGAAATGGCAACAAAATATACAACATTTCTACAGCAAATGAGTAAATAACAACATAGGCATTTTTTTACTCGGTTGAAATAACTATTTCGAGGTATTCGGGCAACTCAGGTATTGTGACTTCTTACCCGAATTTCCAAAAGTGCTATCGACGTAATGCTCGGGGTTTTGGAGTTTGATCGTCGGCTATTTGTTTTTATGCCTGGCAAGAATCATAGGGAAGGTGTGTAGACAGGATTTGTTGCATGCATTGGTCTGCACACGTACTTTGTGTGCCGCACATATGCACGGCTACGCCGCAATTCAAAAAGTTGGTTGGTCTCCTCAATGGCTTAGCCCTTGATTACTGGTACATTCGCGCATGCTTTTGTCACACATTGCAGGCTCCACCGACCACATTCTTTTATGATTTTTCATTTGACTTTCAGTTTTACATCTCTTGTATCTTTTGAACTGGAAGTCTAATTTATGTTTCGTTTGCATATTTGTGTTCCTTGCGAGGAGGGCTTTTAAACATGATCACTCTGGATTACATTTTGACAAAATTTTAATGTTTCATTGAGTTTCATATATTAAAAAACTATTGTTGATTTTCATCTTGTGATATAACTTGGTAAGCTTGTCTTACTTGTGTTTGCTTGAATCATTCATTTCCATATCTTGCGATATAACTTGTGCAAGCTTGTATTGCTTACATGTGGTTCTTAATTTCCACGAGTGCTTATCTTGTTTCAAACAAGTTATTGGTGCACTTGGTTGATCCTAATATATTAGGATCTATGCTTGAAAAGTATCCAGCTAGTTTATTTCTGCATTAGGATAAAGTCAAATATATAAAGTTTTGAAAAGTCATATTATTTCACCCCTTCCTCAAGGAAACATATTGGTCATTTCAGACGGATTTATCTTGTCGATAACAGTCGAGAAGTCTTCATGCACGTACCCCTAAGGACCGGCGACCCAGAACCGCACTTATGGCCATTGACCCATTGAATCAAACTGAAGCACTTGAAACCAAATCTCGTTGTTGTTCACACACAACAAGAAATCCTAATCTCGCCTACCCAATGAGATGACTAGAATCTACAATGGAGCTCTGTCGACTCTATCCCGATGGACGAACTCGAGGAGGATCAGAGCTCAGAAGACCAGCTCGAAGATGAAGCATTGTCATCCGCCAGAATGCTTCTCCTACGAAAGAAAGAAAACTTGTTGGGAAACATTGCATGGAAAACAAAAAATTTCAACGCGCACGCAAGATCTATCCATGGAGATGCATAGCAACGAAGGGGAGAGTGTGTCTACATAACTGAAAGTGCAACTATCCCTGGGTGGTTTTGGTAATTCCTAACAACATATAGCTCATTGAGCTAATGCTATTTCAAGATGAATATTTCAGGAAAGCTCAATGATTGGCATGGCATGGATTAGGAAGTGGACCCTTCAAATTGCTAAGGACAAAAGATTGGCTCAAACTCAAAGCACAAGACTCTACATTTTCTATTTTAGTGATCCAAGATCACATTGAGTCTATAGGAAAATCCAATACTATTAAGAAGGGATGAGGTGTTGCTTAATGAGGTTCTTGCTCAAAATGCTTAGTGATATGCTCCAAAACCCTCCACTACTTTCTCATATCCACATATGTCCCAAACCAAATATCCAACTCGGACCCACCGATTCTTTCTATCCGGAGCCACCGAGTTTAGTTGACATAGCCACTGCCAAAAACCCTAGTCTTTTCGGTCTCACCTAAAGGGATCTCGGTCTCACCGAGATGGGATTGTAATCTCTCTGTTTCCCTTCGTAACGTTTCGGTCCAACCGAGATGAGTGATCGGTCCCACAGAGATTGCAAAGCAAACACTCTGTTTCCTTTTCGTAACGTTTCGTTCCCACCGAGATGAGCGAATCAGTCCCACCGAGTTTGCCTGACCAACTCTCTGTTTGACTATTACCAAAATCGGTCTCACCGAGTTTGTGTAATCGGTCACACCGAGATTACGTTATGCCCTAACCCTAATGATATCGGTCCCACCGAATTGACATGTCGGTCCCACCGAAACACCTAACGGTCACATTATGAACCAAATCGGTCTGACCGAGTTCTCTGAATCGGTCCCACCGAGTTTGGTGATTTGTGTGTAACGGCTAGATTTTGTGTGGAGGCTATATATACCCCTCCACCCACTCTTCATACGCGGGGAGAGCCATCAGAACATGCCTACACTTCCAATACATATTTTTTGAGAGAGAACCACCTACACTTGTGTTGAGGTCAAGATATTCCATTCCAACCACATAAATCTTGATCTCTAGCCTTCCCCAAGTTACTTTCCACTCAAATCTTCTTTCCACCAAATCCAATCCTATGAGAGAGAGTTGAGTGTTGGGGAGACTATCATTTGAAGCACAAGAGCAAGGAGATCATCATGAACACACCATTTGTTACTTCTTGGAGAGTGGTGTCTCCTAGATTGGCTAGGTGTTACTTGGGAGCCTCCGTCAAGATTGTGGAGTTGAACCAAGGAGTTTGTAAGGGCAAGGAGATCGCCTACTTCATGAAGATCTACCCTAGTGAGGCAAGTCCTTCGTGGGCGACAACCATGGTGGGATATACAAGGTTGCTTCTTCGTGGACCCTTCGTGGGTGGAGCCCTCCGTGGACTCGCGGATTTGTTACCCTTCGTGGGTTGAAGTCTCCATCAACGTGGATGTACGATAGCACCACCTATCGGAACCACGGATAAAAAATCTCCGTGTGAACATTGCGTTTGCTCCCTCAAACTCCTCCCTTTACCTTCATATGCAATTGTTTTACATTCCGCTGCTATACTCTTAGAAATGCATGTGTAGGTTGATTGCTTTACTTGTGCTAAGTTGCTAAAATCTGCCAAGAACTAAAATTGGGAAAAGGCTAGATTTTTATTTGGTCAAGTAGTCTAATCACCCCCCCCTCTAGACATACTTTCGATCCTACATGTGGTATCGGAGCTTTGGTCTCCATTTTCTTTGATTTCCATAGCTTTTGGTGTTCATAGCCTTGGTTTCACAACCTAGGAGAGTATGGTGTCTAGCGAGGGAAATTACCACCGTAGAGGTCCTTACTTTGATGGTACAAATTTTGCTAGTTGGAAGCATAAGATGAAAATGCATATTCTTGGACATAACCCCACCATTTGGGCTATTGTGTGTATTGGCTTGCAAGGTGAATTCTTTGATGGGAGAGAACCTAACCGTGAAGCTACCGCGGAAGAGTTGAAGATGCTACAATACAATGCTCAAGCTTGTGACATTCTCTTCAATGGATTGTGCCCCGAAGAATTCAACAAAATCAGCCGTCTTGAGAATGCAAAGGAAATTTGGGATACTTTGATTGATATGCACGAAGGTACCGACTCCGTCAAGGAATCCAAATTGGATGTGCTTCAAAGTCAACTTGACAAGTTCAAAATGAAGGATGGTGAAGGTGTCACTGAAATGTACTCTAGGCTTGCTCTCATCACAAATGAGATTGCCGGCTTAGGAAGTGAAGAGATGACCGACAAATTCATCATCAAGATGATCCTAAGAGCCTTGGATGGGAAATATGATACCGTGTGCACATTGATCCAAATGATGCCCAATTACAAAGATCTCAAGCCAACGGAAGTCTCATGAGATGTCACTCAAGGATAAGGAAGAGCTTCACAACAAGTCAAGTGGTGCTTACAAAGCCTCGTGTGATGCTCCCACATCATCAAGTGAGAAGCAAACCTTCAATGAAGAATTGAGCCTAATGGTAAAGAACTTCAACAAGTTCTACAAGAGTAGAAGCAAAGAAAGAAGTTCCAAGTCAAGGTCCTACAATGACAAAATATCTTCTAGTCGTGAGTGAAATTGCTACAATTGTGGAAGACCCGGACACTACTCCAATGAGTGTACGACCCCCTACAAAAGAAAAGAAGATTCTCCCAAAACAAGAAGTAGAAGAGAAGAATCACCACCAAGAGAAAGGAGGAGCAGAGATGATCGCTATGAACGAAAACCCTCTCGGAGAAGCAAGGATTCGGAAAGGAAGGAAAAGTCATCAAGGAGCTACACAAAAAGAAGACATCAAGCTCATGTTGGTGATGGGTATCCGGCTCCGACTCCGACAATCACTCCGAAAGAAGTTATCACTCTGACTCCGAATATACTCAAGATGAAGGTGTTGCCGTTCTAGCACTTGTGTCAACCAACTCCTACGACATATTTGACTCACCAAATGAAGGAATTGGAAGATGCTTCATGGCCAAAGGTCCAAAGGTAACACATCCCAAGTATGTTGATTTCAATAGTGATGAAGATGATTTGCTAGGTGATGATGATTTACTTGTTGACAACTCTAGTGATGAAGACTATGATGAAACGTCAATTAATCATGCTAATCATGATAAAACGAATGATGATGATAAGAAGGAGATTGAGCATCTAACTCAAGAACTAAATACTCTTAAGTTAGCTCATGAAACTACCTTGGAAAATCATCAAGAACTTTTAAAGACTCATGATAAGCTATGCTTTGAAAAGCTCAACCTTGAGCAAGAGCATGAGTTTTTAAAGGCAATCAATGATGATCTTCGCAGGAAAAGTTCTTCTTACATTGCCAAGCGTTTACTCTTGTCTACTTACATGCCACAAGCTAAATCCAGTAACAAGAACAAGAAAGATGCTTCATCTAGTAGTAACAACAATCATGCTAAATCCAATGTTGTTGCTTCTAGTAGTTCTCTTGATTCCACTAATGATTCTCTTAGCCAAGTTACACTTGAGCAAGAAAATAACTTATTGAAGGGAATTATAGAGAAAGGTGTTTACAACAGCCTTGCCGGAAGTAAGCAATTTGAGGAAATTGTGCGCAAGCAAGGAAGACACCGGAAGAATCAAGATGTTGGTTTTGAACGAAAGTTCAATGCCAATGGAGTTGAGTGGGAAGAAGATCAATACCCCAAGATGAAGTTTGTTCCTCAACAAGAGAAGTATGATCCTACTTCTTTCAGAGGGACACAAGCTCAAGATGATCTTCCTCCACAAGACCACAAGCAAAATGGAAAGGACAAGCTTCAAGAGGAAATTGATGCATTTGAAGAAGCACCTAAGGCCTTGGTCAAGTGGGTTCCCAAGACCACATCAAGTTCTACTTCATCAAGTACAACTACAACTCCAAGGATTCCCATCAAGATGGTGTGGATCAAGAAGAAGAAGAACTAAAGAGTTCTTGAGGGTGACTCCGCCAACATACTTCACTCTTATCATTTTGGCAAGGACAAGTGCAAACAACTTCCTTATCTTGCACTAGTTCAAGGAGTCACAAACCCTCTTGTTGGTAAGACAAGGGACAAGGTAACCTAATGCTTTCATGGACATCATCTTGTGTATGCATCACTCTATGTCTATGGATATCATTGTTTGTTCCTTGTGGGACTAACCCGTGTAGGTATTGAAAGTGAACTCACTCCAAAGGATTGCTCCAAATGATCTACATCAACATTGAGCATCTACATCTTCAACACATACATGAAGTCATCATCGACAAAACCCAATGTTAGTTCATCCCTCTTAGGGGGGATATCACATCTAGGGGGAGCTTTACTCTAATCAATTGAGCTAAAGCAACTCTAATGGTGTGAACACAACAATGCTTTATGTAAAAGTGTAACCCCACTTGTGCTTAAACGATGAGTATGACCTATGATCAAATGTTCTCATTTGACTCCTAAGTCAATATACTCATATATAGATGACCTAGTCATCGCCAAACTGCTTGATAGATGCTAGAGTGTTTGTGCATGCTTTGTCACATATTTCATTTGCCATTTTATTATGTGAGCATGTTGGTTGCATATTTTACTCATTCGAGGACATCCATTTGTTGTTTTGATTGTTTGGCTCTTTCTCTTTTGCCAAATGGATGGACAAGAATGCCTAAGAACTCCCTCTAGCTATCTATGCTTTTCTCGTCTCAAACTCTATTCATGCTACATCACAAAGTTTGATCAAGTCAGATTCGAACCACTCTGTGTGAGGAGCACTCAGAGTTCCCGATTCGTCATTGACTTAAACCTCCAAAACCTCTTTGTGCATCTCGGTCTGACCGATTCATCCTTTTCGGTCCTACCGAGTCACTAAGTTGATCTAGGGTTTTCACTCTCGGTGCAACCGGTTAGAACTTTTTGGTCACACTGAGTTGCAGTAACTGCTTGCAGTTTTGCATCTCGGTGCCACCGAGTCGTTCCACAATGTCACACCGACAGGGTCAGGTTATATATACCGACAAGCCAAATTTTGGAAAACTTTCCAAACCTCCTCGCCCGCGCGTAACCTACTCTGCCTCCTCGGGTCTCCGGATCGTCCTCTCGTCGCCAGCGACCTCCCGCCGCTGGTCTCCGCCGCCGTAGACGGAAATCTCCACCGCCGTTGCCGCCGTACCAAGTTCGTCGCCGAACTAGGGTACGAACTTGAACTTTGTGCTAATCCTTAACTCCGATTCTTAGCACATTGCTTTGCCATGATTCTTGCCACGATTGAAATCATCCTGTCCAGCGAAAACATCCCGTAGATTAGTTTTGATTTGAAAATTTAGGGTTAGGTCTCCGCCGAATTCATCTCGGACCGACCGAATTGTAGAAATCGGTCTCACCGATTTTGGCTTAGGCCAGTCCACATGCATTTTCGGTCTGACCGAAAATTGCAAATCGGTGTGACCGAGTTCGATTCTCTGTGAAACCCTAGCAGTCTCGGTACCACCGAACCGTGACTTGGTCTGACCAAGTTCACTAGTTCAGGTTCCAAAAGCTGCTTCGGTATCACCGAGTTTACAAATCGGTAGATCCGAAATGCTTTCTGTGAAGAACTAAAACTAAGTTTTTAAGTCATCCTTTTTGCAAAACTCCTATACTTTGTGATGCTCATCTACTCTACCTCATCTATAACCTATTCACAGGGTCTGCTGTCAGAATATTAGCAGAGATGTCTGACCAGAGTGATAGTCAAAACAGGTCTGAGCAACAGGTGTAGATGAGTGAGGGTTCAGATCCCTCTAGCAGCTATGATGAAGGCAACAGGAGCACTCCAAGCAATCTGCGAAAGGCTGCCACCAGGACTAGGAAGAAGAAAACTTCTGACTCTGAGGATGAAGATTATGTGGCTGTTGAAGATGAAGCCACTTCAAAGAAAAAGGTGCTGAAGAAAGAGTATGGCACAGCTGCTGCAACAAAACTTGGTCTGAAAACAAAGATGCCAGCAAGAAGACAGCCCATGTCAAAAGTCAGAACATCAACCGCTGAAGCTTCAAAATCAGCTGCTGAAGAAGCTGAGAAAGGGAAGAAGAGGAAGGAGAGGTGTCGTGGAATTGTCACGGCAGATGTCCTCGAGTTAGGACTTAGTCGTGGAGCCATCGCAGCTAGGAAGCTTGAAGGGGTTAATGCGGGACAAGGAACACGAGGGTTTATACTGGTTCGGCCCCTTACGGTGAAGGTAAAAGCCTACATCCAGTTTGAGGTGCTTTTGATTAGGGTTACGATCACCAGGGAGCTAAACTGCTATGCCCGGCTCTCGATGAGATTGTTCTTGTCCCTAAACCGCTGCCGGGTCGTCCCTTTATATAGGGAGGCTGACACCCAGCAGCCTTCAGAGTCCCGGCCGGCTCATAAGAGTGTCCGGCTCAGACTCTCAACTATACTTTCCTTACACTACAAGTTCTACCATAATAATGATTGTAACTACGGGCCTTAAGCCATATCCGGGTCTTAAGCCCATCTCTGGCCCATCGTCTTCAAGCTTTGGCTTCGGGCTTCTGGCAACGACCATATGAGTAACCCGGCCCCTCCTGGCGGGTGACTCTAAGGTATATATCCTCAACATTAGGCCCCAGATTGATTTGAGCCGGCTCATGTCAATCTTCAATTCTTTTGACAGAAAAATCTCCGGCTTACCATTTGTGTGAAGGCCATAACCCGGCGTGACGTCATCCTTTGGACTCCGGATAATCCGCCGTGACGTCATCGTCCATTAAGCCCTTTTTTACTCCGCCAGATCCGCAACGGATCTTTTCCTTTACTGTCATCCCGAAAACCGAGGCGTTGTGAGGGGAGATAACCACGCCACGGTCTCCTTGATTCTCGCGCCCGCTTTATGAGCTCGCCTTATAAATAGGCCGGCCCGACGGGCTCTTCTCACGCTCCTTCCTCTGTCGTCTTCTTCCTCTCACTGTCCCGTACTGCTTGAGCTCCGCCGCGGTCGCCGCCGCGGGTCTCCTCGTCGTCACCAGCTCAGGATGCTGCATCACCCTGATCTGACCAGAGAAAGGCGGCGACCTCCGCGACTCTCCAGCTCTTGTAAGTCCTGCTTGTCCTGTAGAGTAGATCTGCCGTAGGATTCGTCCGCGTTCTTCGTGTTCGTCGCCATTGCCCGCAAGTTTCGGTAGTTCTCCTAGTTACTGCCCCTGTTTGATCTTAGACCTGCATAGAACTAGTGCGGTGGTTGTTTAAGATCCATTTCACACGCAAGTAGCCTTCTTTGTACTGCATAAGAACTTTGTTCGAACCCAAGAACTTCTCCTGCCTCCGTTTTTAGGTCTAGGAATTTTTCCTTTTAGTCGACCATTTTGATCCAAAATTTTCACTGCGATGTGTGAAACCTGTTTTACCACACTTAGTAAAAATTGCAATCATTGAATCTTGGCGGTTTACAATTCCGGTTTAAAGAAACCACGCGCCGTAGAATCTTCCGGCTGACAGACAACCATGCTTCGTAGAACCCTCCGGCTTAGATGCGATAAGGCCGTAGATAATCAATTTATTCTGAATGCCCCTGCGGCTTAAATAACCCGCTGTACTTAGGTATATATCATTAGTCCCCTTCATAAGCCGCCACCTTAGCTTTGAACTGTAGATCTCCTCCGGCTTATAATTAACCCGAACGTTTTTCCTTTTTGTCATAGACTGCCGACTTTCACCATGCCTCCCAAAGCTCCCATTACTTGCAACTGGATGAGGTCCAATGTCACCAACGAGACCCTAGCTGATTTTGTTAAGTCGGGATATCTGCCCAAGAAAGACATCATGTCCTACCGTGCCCCTGATCCGTCAGAAGAGAGGCCATAGCCAAAGGATGGGGAGGTAGTGATTTTTGCGGATCACATGAGCCGGGGCTTCGCACCGCCCGGCTCAAAGTTTTTTAGGGACGTGCTAAACTTCTTCGACTTGCGACCTCAAGACATTGGACCCAACTCAGTGTCCAACATCTGCAACTTCCAAGTCTTCTGCGAGGTTTACCTTGGAGAAGAACCTAGTCTGCTGCTCTTCAGAGAGCTTTTTTAGTTAAACCGCCAGAATGAGTGCGCCAATGGGCCAAGTCTGGAGTTAGGTGGTATCTCCATCCAGCAGCGTAGGGACTGCCTTTTCCCTTACGCAGAGCCGCCGAGCCACCCAAAGGACTGGAACATGACTTGGTTCTACTGCCAAGATACATCCCCGGCTGATGAAAGCCCGCTGCCCGGCTTTCGCCCAACACGTCTAGAGCCGACTCACCCACTGTCAGACAAGCTGACTCAAGCGGAGCGCCAGCCTCTGCTCCCCACTATCAACAAGATCAAGGCTCTCCTGGGCAATGGTCTGAACGGAATCGACCTGGTCCGGGTCTGGATCTCATGGCGGGTGATCCCATTGAGCCGCCGCCCCGGCTTAATGTGTGAGTACACAGGACGAAAGGATGACCCTCAGAGACACAGCCGCAATGATCTTCCAGAAGACGTTGCAGAGGAAATGACCAAGGCTCTCTTGAACGAGAGCCTGGCAGACTGTGGAAGGACCGGGTTAGCACCCTTCTGCAAGACCAACCCAGCCCCAGTGGTAAGCCGCCAATCTGAATATCCAATCTTCTACTGTATATAACTTTCACCTGAATCTTCGAATGAAACCACCATTGTATTTTTCAGGCTGACGACAAGTTCTGGCGGGTCAAATACGACCATGAGGCGGCCAAGAAAGCCGCCCCTCGCAGGAAAGGAAGCAGGCCTACTGCCTCCGAGCTGATGCAATTAAGCGACAGCTCCGAGTCAGAGGTAACCCCTGAGTCTTTAAGTCCCTGCTATATTCACTGTTTGTTGCTGTCCGCCTTATCAATACTTGCTTATTGACAGGATGACACCAGCGCAAGTAACCCGGTGGTTGAAGAGGTAATGTCACTTTCCTCCGACTCGGAGCCCTTGCCACAGCTGAAAGTCCGAAGGGTAACCCGGAAAGTAAGCTTTTCACATCCTTTAGCTTATCAAGACCCTCAATTTATTTTGAAGCGACAGGTTCATGAAAGCCGGCGTCACACCCGGACCAACAAGGACACCGACCTCTCCGCCGGGTTACCCGACGCAACAAGGAAGCGCCGAACTGAGGTTATTTCCCACTTGTACCCCTTTCATCCGTTGGCGGGTGTTATCCGTCAGCCACTCAATTCTTCTGACTCCAATTATCAGGAGACCTCCCCCTCTTCGGGCGACTCTATGCAGTCGAGTCTTCCGACTTTCAAGACCGCGCCCGGGTAATAACAACCATCTCATATTATACTTGTCCTTACTTACCATTTGTGTGCTTAACGCTTCTGTCCTTTCAGTGCCCAGGCAAAACTCACCAAGAGAGCGAAGAAGACCAAGTCAGCCGGAGTGCCGGATTTACCTGAACCAGAGGTGACGGCTCAAGAACCGCCAGCTGCCTCCGCCCCCGAAGCCACCATTCCAACCGACAAGGCGCCTGAGGCCGCTGCCCCAACTACCAAGGCCACTACAGAAGCTTCGGTTAACCCGGAGGCCTCCGGCTCAGCTCCACCAGCAGACGACCCGGACATGGTAATCACCCGGACGGAGTTTGTTGAGCCGGGGAGACCGACCGTGCTGGCCAAGTGCTCCGCTAAGGGGGAGTTGCTGCAGCCCCACCGGGCGAATCTGGACCTCTCCAACTACACCAACCTGAGCATTGGAGAGCTCGTCTCTGGCTACATCAGCCAAGTACACAAGAGCCGGGACGCAGAGGTCGCCATGGTAAACCAGATCCAGCAAAATCTGAGGTATCATTCTGCTGTCCACTTACTTACTGCATAGTTGCCTTTTCCATGCTAGCCCCCAAGTCAACGACTTATGATTGAATATGTTGTAGACTTAGGTTCCGGCTTACTCCATTGAGCCGGCAGTTTGTAGATAGATACGTTCAATATGCATTAGCCCCCAAGTGCCAAGTGTCTTTGCTTGGAAAACGCTTGGGACTTATATGGTAACTGTTAATAACCCGGAAATATATGCAGGCTGTTGGCAAGAAGCTATAGGCGGACCTTGCGGATCTCAAGAACCGGCTGAAGATGCAAGAGATGGAGACCCGGAAGGCAAACGCCAAGTTTGTATCCAGCATCGCCGCTCAAGAGAAGCTGAAGACAGAGTTTGATGCTGAGCGAAAAGCCTGGGCCGAAGAGAAGGCCGCACTGGTGACCCGGGCTGAACAGGCGGAGAAGGCTCTCTCCGAGAAGACCGCCGAGCTCTCTGGCCTAAAGCGCCAGGTTTCCCAGATGGTGGCCGCCATCTTCGGTAAGTCGCCTCACCGGCTTTCATCAAGTTTAGAATGTTTATATCTCATGATTCATCCTTGTCGCCGGCTTATCTGATTCTGTTAAACAGGTCCCAGAAGTGCCAACCTCAACCAGAGCATGGTCACCAAGCTAAAGGCCGTGTATACCCTGGTGAAGCAGCTCTACACCGGGTCACAGCGTGCCTTAGCTGTGGTGGCCCTATCCAACGAGGTGCCGACTCACCTGGCAGAAGTCCTGCGCCGGCTCGCCGTTCTGCCTCAGCGGATCCAGGAGCTGCGACGGGCCTCTGCGAGAGCCGGAGCGATCGCCGCGCTGAGCCGGGCCAAGGCATTCCTGCCGGAGTTAGACCCGGCGGACATCGCCCTTGGCTATCCAAGCCTGAAGGAAGACGGCTCAGCTTTCGATCAGAAGGACTTCGCAGCTTGCGTGAAGGCTGTACGCCCGGTGGCCACCCTTATCGGGAACGACATAGATCTGACCAAGTACCAGCCGGGTTATGATGCGGAGAATCAAAGGATTCCAACCCCTCGCTATGAAGCCCTCAACCTGATCCCGCCGGCTCGTCAGCACACCTTCGCCCCGGAGATTGACCCGGCCGGGTTAA
Source organism: Triticum aestivum (assembly GCF_018294505.1). Lineage (NCBI taxonomy): Eukaryota > Viridiplantae > Streptophyta > Magnoliopsida > Poales > Poaceae > Triticum > Triticum aestivum. The sequence goes on along the minus strand of NC_057811.1, from coordinate 427,295,444 downwards.
TTGACGAGGAAGCCCAATTCGAAGCTCTCAGCGGCATCGACTGGAAGTCATCAACCTTCCAGGTCTTGGGATCAGCCGAAGGAGAGGATAGGAACGAGCCGGAGACTTCAACTCAGCGGGCATCGTGACTCGGCTGGCGGTTTACCAAACAATGCTCCACCCTTTTTAGACTTGATGAGTTTTGTAATAGAGTAGGTGCAACAGTTTATCTCTGCCGTGCCATCGTGCATGTATTGAATGCTAAAGTCTTTTGAAGTTGTCTCTTTGATACTTCTCCGGGTCATAATCAATCCTTTGCTTTTCTTAACCTCAAAAGAGGTGCCTTTAATTATCCTGCATAGAGGGGCAAACCACAAGTCTCGAGGCGGCTTACCGTCCTGAAAATCACAAATTTTAGATAACCCGGAATATGAATCAAAAAGGACTTGTCTTCAATGATATCCTGAATACAGCCGTCAGAACATACTGAACGGTCTACAAGCATACTTCCGGTTTAAATAATCCGGATGAGGAAGTTGGGACCACAACTCCGGTTTACCTGCCTTATAACACCCATTGCGTTCAGCAATACTGTAAACCAAGGTTAAGCCGGCAAAGTGAGACCCGGCTGTACACACCTTGATATAATCAAAGACAACTTGTGATAAAGCAGAAGAACTTAGGGGCTTCCGGTTCGAATACGACCAGAGACCCGGCCCAAAGGGGTTATGCTAAGATTCGTATACGATCATATAGCCCCCAGTGGGTGTGGCGATGCCAATCAAGAGGGTACCGACAGCTATGTTCTCTTTGGTTTGAATACGACCCATGTTTGAACAGGAAGCCCCCAAGTGATTTTAAGAATTGTTTAACGACGCTTATTCGAATACGATCCACGTCGGTTCTCAGAGGGGTTAAACGATGATTCAGATATGACCAAAGGTAACCTCCCAATGAGCTCGGCATTGTGCCAATCAAATGGGTATCGACAGCTATGTTCTCTTTGGTTCGAATACGACCCATGTTTGAACAGGAAGCCCCCAAGTGACTTTACTGCTTACGGCTAGATTCGAATACGATCATAAGCCGGATCCTCCTTTAAGTCATCATGTAATCTTGCAATAAAAACAACACGTGCATATTTGGAGGGGAAAAAAGGACAGAGGTCCTGCTTTATTGCTTATCATAATATATACATGGCTGAGAGAAATATGTACACCACGAGAGCCGGTGGCTCAAGTGTAGTAAGGCCGAAGCTGAGCTATGTTCCACGACCGATGGGTCTCTTCCTCCGACTTACGTGAATCTTTGTGCTCCCGAATGTCAATGAGGTAATATGACCCATTGTGCAAGTTCTTGCTGACCACAAAGGGCCCTTCCCAAGGTGGGGATAACTTGTGTGCATCTGTTTGATCCTGGATGAGCCGGAGCACGAGGTCGCCTTCCTGGAAGACCCGGGATTTGACCCGGCGGCTATGATAACGGCGCAGGTCTTGTTGGTATATCGCTGAACAGGCTGCTGCCACATCACGCTGTTCGTCCAACAAGTCAAGAGCATCTTGGCGCACCTGTTCATTATCCGTCTCAACATAAGCCGCCACGCGAGGTGAGTCGTGACGGATGTCACTGGGGAGGACTGCTTCTACTCCATAAACCATGAAGAAAGGCTTGAAGCCTGTAGACCTGTTAGGAGTAGTGTTGATGCTCCATAACACGGAGGGCAACTCCTCCACCCAACAACCCGGCGTCCGTTGCAAAGGGACCAAAAGCCGGGGCTTGATACCTTTCAGAATCTCCTGATTAGCTCTCTCAGCTTGACCATTGGATTGAGGGTGAGCCACTGAGGAAACATCAAGTCGGATATGCTCGCGTTCACAAAACTCTTCCATGGTGCCTTTGGAGAGATTGGTGCCATTGTCAGTTATAATGCTGTGTGGAAAGCCAAAGCGGAAAATCACCTTTTTCATAAATTGAACCGCCGTGGCTGCATCGCACTTGCTAACTGGCTCCGCTTCCACCCACTTTGTGAATTTCTCAACTGCCACCAAGAGGTGGGTCTTCTTATCCTTGGACCTTTTAAAAGGCCCAACCATATCAAGCCCCCAGAACGCAAAGGGCCAAGTGATTGGGATCATCCTCAGCTCCTGAGCCGGCACATGAGCCCGTCGTGAGAACCTCTGGCAACCATCGCATTTACTGACCAAGTCCTCTGCATCAGCATGAGCCGTCAACCAATAAAAACCATGACGAAAAGCCTTGGCCACAAGGGACTTTGAGCCGGCGTGATGGCCACAATCCCCTTCATGGATCTCACGCAAGATCTCTTGGCCTTCCTCAGGGGAGACACAACGCTGAAATGCTCCTGTAACACTGCGATGATGCAACTCGCCATCGATAACGATCATTGACTTAGCCTGCCTGGCCAAAGTTTCATCCTCAGGCAACTCGCCCCGGGTCATATAAGCCAGATATGGCATTGTCCAGTCTGGTATGATATGGAGAGCCGCCACCAGTCGTGCCTCCGGGTCAGGGACAGCCAAGTCTTCCTCCGTAGGCAACTTAACCGAAGGGCTATATAGGACGTCCAGGAAAGTGTTAGGCGGCACCGGCTTTCGCTGAGAGCCTAGCCGGCTTAGAGCATCAGCCGCCTCGTTCTTCCTGCGATCAATGTGCTCTACTTGGTAGCCCTGAAAGTGCCCAGCAATGGCATCAACTTCGCAGCGATAAGCCGCCATGAGAGGGTCCTTAGAGTCCCACTTGCCTGATACTTGTTGAGCCACCAAGTCCGAGTCACCGAAGCACCTTACCCGGCTCAAGCTCATCTCCTTAGCCATCCGAAGACCGTGGAGCAAGGCCTCGTACTCAGCCGCATTGTTAGTGCAAGGAAACATCAACTATAGCACATAATGGAACTTGTCACCTTTAGGGGAAGCCAATACAACGCCAGCCCCCGAGCCCTCCAACTGCCTGGACCCATCGAAGTGAATAGTCCAATACGTGTTATCCGGCTTTTGCTCGGGCGCTTGTGACTCTGTCCAATCATTGATGAAATCCACCAAGTCCTGAGATTTAACAGCAGTGCGTGGCACATATTTTAGACCATGAGGTCCAAGTTCTATAGCCCACTTAGCAATTCTCCCTGTGGCCTCTCTGTTTTGAATGATATCACCAAGAGGGGCAGAACTGACCACAGTGATGGGATGACCCTGAAAATAATGCTTAAGTTTCCGGATCGCCATGAACACACCATACACAAGCTTCTGCCAATGCGGGTACCGCTGCTTGGACTCAATGAGCACTTCGCTGACATAATAAACCGGCCGCTGAACCGGATGCTCCTTGCCCTCCTCCTTGCGCTCCACCACAATAGCCACACTGACGGCTCGTGCGTTTGCCGCCACACACAGCAGTAAGGGCTCCTTATCAACCGGAGCAGCAAGGACTGGGGGCTCTGCCAACTTGCTTCTTCAAATCCTCAAAGGCAGTATTAGCTGCATCATTCCAGACAAAGTTATCAGTTTTCTTCATCAACTGATATAAGGGCATGGCCTTTTCACCCAAACGGCTTATAAACCGGCTTAAAGCAGCGATGCGACCCGCCAAGCGCTGAACGTCATTTATACACGCCGGCTTAGCCAGGGAGGTGATGGCCTTGATCTTCTCCGGGTTAGCCTCAATGCCTCTGTCAGAAACCAAGAAACCCAAGAGTTTGCCTGCAGGAACACCAAAGACACACTTGGCCGGGTTAAGCATCATCTTGTAGACCCGGAGATTATCAAAGGTTTCCCTTAAATCATCTATCAGGGTTTCCTCTTTTATGGACTTAACCACAATATCGTCCACATAAGCGTGAACATTGCGCCCAATTTGTTTATGAAGACAGTTCTGTACACAACGCTGGTAAGTCGCCTATGCACACTTGAGTCCAAAGGGCATAGACACATAGCAGAAGGCTCCAAAGGGAGTGATGAACGCCGTCTTCTCCTGGTCCTTAACTGCCATCTTAATCTGATGATATCCGGAATAAGCATCCAAGAAACTTAAGCATGCACAACCTGCCGTAGCATCAATGATTTGATCAATACGGGGGAGGGCAAAAGGATCAGCCGGACACGCCTTATTCAAGTCCGTGTAATCCACACACATCCGCCAGGTGCCGTTCTTCTTGAGTACGAGCACCGGGTTAGCCAACCACTCTGGGTGAAAGACTTCAACAATAAACCCGGCCGCCAAGATCCGGGCCACCTCTTCACCAATAGCCTTCCGCCTCTCTTCGTTAAACCGCCGAAGGAACTGCCTGACCGGCTTAAATTTTGGATCAACATTGAGAGTGTGCTCAGCGAGTTCTCTAGGTACACCTGGCATGTCAGAAGGTTTCCATGCGAAGATGTCCCTATTCTCACGGATGAACTCGATGAGCGCGCTTTCCTATTGTGGATCCAGATTGGCACTGATGCTAAACTGCTGAGATGAATCTCCTGGAACAAAATCAACAAGCTTAGTTTCATCAGCCGACTTAAATTTCATCGCTGGCTCATTCTCCGTAGTCGGCTTTTTCAGAGAGGTCATATCTGTTGGGTCAACATTGTCCTTGTAAAAGTTCAACTCCTCTGTAGCACAAACAGACTCTGCATAAGCCGCATCGCCTTCCTCACACTCCAGAGCCACTTTCCGGCTGCCGTGAACCGTAATGGTCCCATTGTGACCTGGCATCTTGAGCTGTAAGTACACATAACACGGCCGTGCCATAAATTTGGCGTAAGCCGGCCGTCCAAATATAGCATGGTACGGACTTCTTATCTTGACCACCTCAAAGGTCAATTTCTCCACCCTGTAGTTGTTCTCATCTCCAAAGGCCACTTCTAATTCGATCTTGCCGACTGGATAAGCAGACTTACCAGGTACCACACCATGGAAGATAGTGTTTGACTGGCTGAGGTTCTTATCAACCAACCCCATACGGCGAAAAGTCTCATAATAGAGGATGTTGATGCTGCTGCCTCCATCCATGAGCACCTTTGTGAACTTATATCCTCCCACTTGAGGAGCCACCACTAAGGCCAAGTGGCCCGGGTTATCCACCCGAGGAGCCACCACTATGGGCTGCTCAGACCACCGCAAGTAGCGTGGGACTGCCGGCTCAATAGCGTTCACTGCCCTCTTATGAAGCTTCTGATCTCGCTTACACAGGCTGGTGGTAAACACATGATACTGTCCACCGCTAAGCTGCTTTGGATTGGTCTGATAACCCCCCTGCTGTTGTTGATGACCCTGGCCAGACTGTTGATTAAAGCCCCCTTGACCGCTCTGAGGACCAGAATTTGAGCCGCCGCCCGGGCCATGAAAGCCGCCGGCGCCTGAGCCGCCGCCCGGGCCATTGTAATTTTTAAAGGCCTTCATGATTGCACAATCCTTCCACAGATGAGTTGCTGGCTCCTCTCTAGAGCCGTGCCTTGGACAAGGCTCATTCAACAGCTGCTCCAGCGTCGGACCTGACCCGCCGCCTCGGGGAGGGGGCCTCCCCTTGCATCGCTGGTTATTCCCTTGTGAGCTGGCGTTGGCCACAAACTCTAGGCTGCCGTCGGCCTTGCGCTTGCCTCCTCCTTGGTTCCCCGGGTTATGCTGAGGACCCTTGTCATTGCCGTTCTTCTTTCCCTTCCCTGTCCTTTCATCATCTGAAGGGGGATCCTTGGTACCATCGGAATCGGCGTACTTGACAAGAGCCGCCATTAGTGTACCCATATCACTGCAGTCGCGCATAAGCCGCCCGAGTTTCATCTTCAGGGGCACGAAGCGACAATTCTGTTCCAACATTAAGACTGCAGAGCCGGCATCCATCTTATCTGATGAATGTATGATCTCCTTAACCCGGCGAACCCAATGGGTCGTGGATTCACCCTCCTGCTGCTTACAGTTAGTCAAATCCACAATTGACATAGACTGCCTACAGGTATCTTTGAAGTTTTGGATGAACCGGGCTTTCAGCTCAGCCCAAGACCCGATGGAATTCGGTGGTAGCCCTTTCAACCAAGTGCGGGCAGTCCCATCTAACATCATGGTGAAATACTTAGCCATGGCCGCCTCACTGACCTCCAATAGCTCCATGGCCATCTCATAACTCTCGATCCAGGCTGCAGGCTGTAAGTCTGCTGTGTAATTAGGCACCTTCCTAGGGCCTTTCAAGTCCTTGGGCAGACGCTCATTGCGGATAGCTGGTACTAAACAAGGGACACCCCCCGTCCTGGTGGGGATACCCACGTCGACGGAAGTCGTCGGATAAGCCGGGGGGGTCTGGTAAGCCGTCAATTGTGGCACCTGCTCCGCCTCTTGCCACGCTCTGTCCTGGTCTGCGACGTGGAAGGCTCCGTTATAAGCCGGGCCATGGCCAGGGGGCGGGTCATGGCGTCGGACGTTACTTGAGCCGGTAGCTGAGACCATGTGCCGGCTGTAACTCGGGCTTTGGCCTGGACGGGGGGTCGAGTGGATCCTATCCCGGCTGTAGGAGTACACCTCCTGCTGCGCCAGTGCCGTCTGAAGGAGTTCCCTGACCCGGCGGGTTTCAATAGCCGTCGGAGAGTCGCCGTCAACTGGGAGAGCCGCCAGCCGTGCCGCCGCAGCGACCATGTTCTCCAGCGGGTTATTATAATGACCCGGGGGTATTGGCACGTACTGAGGCGGGGCAGGGGGCACCTGGGGAGGCCCCATCACTTGTGGCTGAATAGGGGCCCCAGACCCGGGCACTATGACCCCTGGCGGGTTACTAGACCCTGCACCTGGTGTGTTGAAGAGGTTGCGTGGATCGTAAACTGGAGGGAGTCGAGATTGGGCCTTTTGATGCCTCCTTCTTAGGACCTCATTGGCCGCATTTTGATCCATTGTGAGCCGGAAGGACTGCGCTTGAATCAACTGGGTTTGGGCATCGAGAGCCGCCCGCTCCGCAGTCATCTTGATCCCTTCCGCTGCCAGATCCTCCTTAGCCTTCACTAGATCCAATTTTAACTGTGCCACCTCCGCATCATGCCGAGCTTGATCCGCCGGGTCAACCGTGGCGGTTAACAGGGCCGTCATCTTGTCCGTGAGATCCATTAGCACTTGAGCCGGAGAAGGCACCGGGTTTCCCGCTCCAGCAGCGGGGTTCTGAACAGGTTGCGCACCAGCCATAAAAACTCCAACCTGACTTGGCGGCTCAAATAGGTCCGGAATACTGTCACCATCGGAACAACCCATGAGCCTGCCATCTTGAAGTTGGTACAACGAGTTTGACTCATCGGTGGCCGACTCGCCGTCAGAGCCGGCGGCCGTCTCATCACCAGATCCAGATCGATCAGAGAGTCCTCCATGGATACACCCCACAAAAGCATGCCTTAAGGCAGGCCGGGCCCGGGCGGGTCGCGCACGCTGAGCCGTCTCGATGAGATCGGCGCAGAGACCCGGCTCAGGGCCCGGCTCACCAATCTTGCCAATGAAAACATGAATTCCGCCGAAGGGGACCCGGTACCCGTACTCAATTGAGCCGGCGTCGGGGCCCCAGTTTGCATCGACAATGTAGAGCTTGCCGCGACGACTCTTGGTCATCCGGCCCACAGCGTATCCCTTGAGCCCTTCGAAGCTGCCCTTCAAGAACTCAAATCCACCGTGCGCTGGCCCCACGGTGGGCGCCAACTGTCGTGGAATTGTCACGGCAGATGTCCTCGAGTTAGGACTTAGTCGTGGAGCCATTGCAGCTAGGAAGCTTGAAGGGGTTAATGCGGGACAAGGAACACGAGGGTTTATACTGGTTCGGCCCCTTACGGTGAAGGTAAAAGCCTACGTCCAGTTTGAGGTGGTATTGATTAGGGTTACGATCACCAGGGAGCTAAACTGCTATGCCCGGCTCTCGATGAGATTGTTCTTGTCCCTAAACCGCTGCCGGGTCGTCCCTTTATATAGGGAGGCTGACGCCCAGCAGCCCTCAGAGTCCCGGCCGGCTCATAAGAGTGTCCGGCTCGGACTCTCAACTATACTTGCCTTACACTACAAGTTCTACCATAATAATGATTGTAACTACGGGCCTTAAACAATATCCGGGTCTTAAGCCCATCTCTGGCCCATCGTCTTCAAGCTTTGGCTCCGGGCTTCTGGCAACGACCATATGAGTAACCCGGCCCCTCCTGGCGGGTGACTCTAAGGTATATATCCTCAACATTAGGCCCCAGATTGATTTGAGCCGGCTCATGTCAATCTTCAATTCTTTCGACAGAAAAATCTCCGGCTTACCATTTGTGTGAAGGCCATAACCCGGCGTGACGTCATCCTCTGGACTCCAGATAATCCGCCGTGACGTCATCGTCCATTAAGCCCTTTTTTACTCCGCCAGATCCGCAACGGATCTTTTCCTTTACTGTCATCCCGAAAACCGAGGCGTTGTGAGGGGAGATAACCACGCCACGGTCTCCTTGATTCTCGCGCCCGCTTTATGAGCTCGCCTTATAAATAGGCCGGCCCGACGGGCTCTTCTCACGCTCCTTCCTCTGTCGTCTTCTTCCTCTTACTGTCCCGTACTGCTTGAGCTACGCCGCCGTCGCCGCCGCGGGTCTCCTCGTCGTCACCAGCTCAGGATGCTGCATCACCCTGATCTGACCAGAGAAACGCGGCGACCTCCGCGACTCTCCAGCTCTTGTAAGTCCTGCTTGTCCTGTAGAGTAGATCTGCCGTAGGATTCGTCCGCGTTCTTCGTGTTCGTCGCCATTGCCCGCAAGTTTCGGTAGTTCTCCTAGTTACTGCCCCTGTTTGATCTTAGACCTGCATAGAACTAGTGCGGTGGTTGTTTAAGATCCATTTCACACGCAAGTAGCCTTCTTTGTACTGCATAAGAACTTTGTTCGAACCCAAGAACTTCTCCTGCCTCCGTTTTTAGGTCTAGGAATTTTTCCTTTTAGTCGACCATTTTGATCCAAAATTTTCACTGCGATGTGTGAAACCTGTTTTACCACACTTAGTAAAAATTGCAATCGTTGAATCTTGGCGGTTTACAATTCCGGTTTAAAGAAACCACGCGCCGTAGAATCTTCCGGCTGACAGACAACCATGCTTCGTAGAACCCTCCGGCTTAGATGCGATAAGGCCGTAGATAATCAATTTATTCTGAATGCCCCTGCGGCTTAAATAACCCGCTGTACTTAGGTATATATCATTAGTCCCCTTCATAAGCCGCCACCTTAGCTTTGAACTGTAGATCTCCTCCGGCTTATAATTAACCCGAACGTTTTTCCTTTTTGTCATAGACTGCCGACTTTCACCATGCCTCCCAAAGCTCCCATTACTTGCAACTGGATGAGGTCCAATGCCACCAGGACTAGGAAGAAGAAAACTTCTGACTCTGAGGATGAAGATTATGTTGCTGTTGAAGATGAAGCCACTTCAAAGAAAAAGGTGCTGAAGAAAGAGTATGGCACAGCTGCTGCAACAAAACTTGGTCTGAAAACAAAGATGCCAGCAAGAAGACAGCCCATGTCAAAAGTGAGAACATCAACCGCTGAAGCTTCAAAATCAGCTGCTGAAGAAGCTGAGAAAGGGAAGAAGAGGAAGGAGAGGGTTAAGAAAACAATGGCCAGAGTCATTGGAAAGCCCTCCATGATGCAAGAACCTTCAGAAGAAGAGGAAGAGGATGCTGCACCAGCACCCAAAGCACAAAAGCTTATGGGAGATGCGATTAAATCAGGGGCTGCTCCATCAAATCCCAAAGCTGCTCCCAAGGCTGCTGCTCCAACTCCAAAAACAAAACCAAAGAGAAGCACTAGGAACATACCTGCTGAAGAGAAGAACATGGCCCCAGTGCCTCAAGCTGCTGAAGAAGAAGAAGATGATTCTGTTGTTTTGACAAAACTGAAGCCCAAGATACCTGACCACACTGATGCACACCCAGTTGCAGAAAACATGAAAATCAGGAAGGATGCAGGATTAAGACTATGGAGACAGTCTGATCCATATGCTATCAGGAGAAGGACTGATGTGGACTACCGATTTCACACTAGGGAACAACAGGACTTCTATGAGACTATTCTGCTTGACAAGAAGCCCATTGTGTGTGATATGAAATGGGTTGACTGGGAATTCATCAAGGAAAATGAGGATCACTTCCCTGGTGTGCTTGATAGCTTCAAGGCATGTGGAGTGGACACTTTTGTTGCCCAGAAGCTCACCAAGTGGAATAATGAGCTCATCATGCAATTCTACTCCACTGCACACTTCTATCCAGATGGACGGATAGTATGGATGTCTGAGGGTACTAGGTACCAATCTACAGTTGAGGAATGGGCCAAGCTTATAAATGCTCGTGAGGAACATGAGGATGACTTGGACATTTATGCAGAGAAGAAGAAAGACCACAACACTATGGCCAACATGTACAAAGAGATCCCGGATGCTGCTTTGGATACACATAAGTTTGGATCAGCTTAGTGACGTCCTCGCCTTCTTGATCCAGCAAGACGGGCAAAGTAGTAGATGAGTTCTGACAGCACGATGGCGTGATGACGGTGGTGATGCAACTATCTCCGCAGGGCTTCACCGAGCACTGAAAAAAATGACCGAGGACAAACTAGAGGGAGAGGGGCGCCGCACACGGTTAGGGAATCGTGGTGTGTGTTGCCCCTCTCCCTCCTCTCATATATATAGGTGGAGGGGGAGAGGAGGCAGCCCCTAGGGCGCCCCTAAGTGGCCGGCGGCTGCCCTAGGGTGCCTGCCTGGCCGCTCCCCCATTCCTTATTTGAAATGGGGGGGGGAGGGGGGCTGGCTGCCTTAGAGCGCCTCCCCTTTCCTTCCCTCCCTTCCTTTGGTGCGTGGGCAGAGGTGGAGGGGCGCACCAGCCCCCTTGTGGGCTGGTGTGCTTCCCCCTTTTGGCCCATAAGACCCACCACTTGCCGGTGGCCTCCCGGAACCCCTTCCGGCACTCCGATAAATACACAGTACTTCCGAAACCTTTCGGATGACCAAATACTATCATCCTATATATCAATCTTTACCTCAGGACCATTCAGGAGCTCCTCGTCATGTCCGTGATCTCATCTGGGACTCCGAACAACATTCGGTCATCAACTCACATAACTCATCTAATACTATATCGCCAACGAACGTTAAGCGTGTAGACCCTACGGGTTCGAGAACTATGTAGACATGACCGAGACACCTCTCATGTCAATAACCAATAGCGAAACCTGTATGCCCATATTGGTTCCTACATATTCTACGAAGATCTTTATTGGTCAAACCATTATGACAACATACATAATTCCCTTTGTCTGTCAGTATGTTACTTGCCCGAGATTCGATCATCGGTATATCCATACCTAGTTCAGTCTTGTTACCGGCAAGTCTCTTTACTCGTTCCGTAATACATCATCTCGTAACTAACTCCTTAGTCACTTTGCTTGCAAGCTTATTATGACGTGTATTACCGAGAGGGCCAAGAGATACCTCTTCGATACTCGGAGTGACAAATCCCAATCTTGATCCATGCCAACTCAACAGACACCTTCGGAGATACCTGTAGAGCATCTTTATGATCGCCCAGATACGTTGTGACGTTTGATAGCACACAAGGTATTCCTCGGTATCCGAGACTAGCATGATCTCATGGTCGAACGAATATGTATTTGACATTAAGAAAGCAGTAGCAATAAACTGAACGATCATATTCTAAGCTAACGGATGGGTCTTGTCCATCACATCATTCTCCTAATGATGTGATCCCTTTATCAAGTGACAACACATGCCTATGGTTAGGAAACCTTAATCATCTTTTGATCAACGAGTTAGTCTAGTAGAGGCTCACTAGGGACACAGTATTTGTTTATGTATCCACACATGTATTTAAGTTTCCGGTCAATTCAATTCTAGCATGAATAATAAACCTTTATCATGAATAAGGAAATATAATAATAACAACTTTATTATTGCCTCTAGGGCATATTTCCATCAGTCTCCCACTTGCACTAGAGCCAATAATCTAGTTCACATCACGATGTGATTGACACTCATAGTTCACATCACCATGTGACTTGAAGGAAATATGCCCTAGAGGCAATAATAAAGTTGTTATTTTATATTTCCTTATTCATGATAAAGGTTTATTATTCATTCTATAATTTTATTGATCGGAAACTTAAATACATGTGTCAATACATAAACAAATACCCTGTTCCTAGTAAGCCTCTAGTAGACTAGCTCGTTGATCAAAGATGGTTAAGGTTTCCTAACCATAGACATGTGTTGTCATTTGATAACGAGATCACGTCATTAGGAGAATAATGTGATGGACAAGAACCAACCGTTAGCTTGCATAATGATCGTTCAGTTTATTGCTATTGCTTTGTTCATGTCAAATACATATTCCTTCGACTATGAGATTATGCAACTCCCGGATACCGGAGGAATACCTTGTGTGCTATCAAACTTCACAACATAACTGGGTGATCATAAAGATGCTCTACAGGTATCTCCGAAGGTGTTTGTTGAGTTGGCATAGATCGAGATTAGGATTTGTCACTCAGAGTATCAGAGAGGTATCTCTGTGTCGGAGTAAATGACGACGGGTAGCCTCATCGGCCCCTTATGGTATTTCAATACATCGGGGCTAGTTGCGCCCCTCACACTTCCTGGACGAACGGCCGGCTTCTTGGGCCGGCTGGTCTCGAAGGCCAGCTGCTAGAAGACGGCAAGACATCAAAAGGCGGCCACGAGGGAGCCGACTCCCAGCAGGCGGCCCCACGTCCCCTCAAAGTTTGCACCCACATAACCACGACGGGACGGGGCATGGCTACAGTGCGACCTGCCACCCTGAATCCAGGGCGGATCATGGCCACAGTGCGGTGTACCAGGCGGATACCCCTCGCCCGGCGCAGCACTGTTGCCACGCAGCCCGTGACATCACCTACATCAAAGGGAGCCACGCTCCCACGACGGGCGGTCGGTACGGCCCGCAGGCAGCGGGCCCTACCTGTCCGTGAGCCACCAGAAGGCGGCGAACCCCAAGGAGGCGGCAACGAGGGCGGGCCGACTCCTAGCAGGTGGCCCCTTCCCATCCGAGTCTGCGCCCCATTAACTAGATGAGATGGGGTGTGGCTACAGTGAGCGCCCGTTAGGCGGCGGGACTGTACCCATGCTCCCCCCGACAAAGTCTCCGTCATCAGGAGCGGGGCTACAGTATAAAGCAGTCAGCATGGCCTGCAGGCGGTGGGCCCTACCTGTTGGCCGAGATCACGGCAGCCGGCGGGACCCACCAAGCGGCAGCCCCAGCAGCCGGCGGAGAAGCCGGCATCCAGAGACACTGACGCCGGGTCCTACACCCGGCCGGATTACCATTGTGCCCCTGGGGGGTAGGCCTATATAAACACCCCAGGCTTCCCCATGCAAGGGGTTCAGAACCCTGGAATCACGCACACACACATATAGAGAGAGGAGTAGAGCTAGCCTTGCCCTTCTTCCTCCTCTAGCTGAACAGCTCAAGGAGCAATCTTGTAGCTACTCTATTGACGATAGTCATCATGCGGAGACCCCGCAGAGTAGGACTAGGGGTGTTATCTCCATGGAGAGCCCCGAACCTGGGTAAGATTCGCAGGCATATGCGGTCTCGCTCACTCCCGCTTCTAGAGCCCGGCGACGTACTCTTCTCCCCATCCATGATAAGCCACCCCTGGCATATGTCGCTAGATATCCCCGACATTTGGCGCCCACCGTGGGGCAAGGTGCACCGTCGTCTGGAAACACGTTCTGGATGGGAACCCTCTTCTTTCCTGGCGAGCACAGCCAGCCCGGCACGCCCGATGGCATTTGCTTCGACATGGTGCTTGGCGCGGAGGCCGCTTGCACCGCGAGCTGCCTCGCTGATCTCATTGGCGGGATCCGCCTCTCTGACGAGCCTGCGCCCGATGCGGGGGCAGCCAGCTCTGAGAGCTGCCTCGTCGATCTCTTCGGCAAGCTCCACATCGCCAACGAGCCTGTCTCCGATTTGGAGTCCGTCGGCTCCACCGACCCGCTTGTCGACATGATCATTAACGCCGACGTCACGCCCTCTGATGCCTTCCCTGGCGATGTGGTGGTCCTCGACGACCCTCTCCCTCGCGCGGATAACAGCGCCAGCACCGTCATGGAGGTGCTGGTCATCAGCCACGATGGAGCCTCTGATGGAGCCGGCCAGGACCCGCTGCAGGCGGCAGTGCGGGACCTGTCCGCGCACATAGCGCCTGACGCAGATGGCGCGACGCTAGAAGCATGCCGTGTTGCATTCCTCGACAGCGCCGTCAAGCTGGTGGCCATGAGATGCCTCACTGAAGCCTACCAGCACGAGATCGACCGCACCGTCTGCGGCACGCTGGCCGCTGGTGAACCCAGCCACGCGGGCACGGTCCGACAGCATGGTGCGGGCATCGCCAACATGCTGGGGGCTGACCGCTCGGTCTACGCCACGCCCTGGAGAACTTACACGCTACACAGGCGGCGGCAGACGAGCTGGACCACCTGGAGGGCGACGAGCAGCGCTGCATGACGGCGCGCGTCCAACAGCTCCTCGACGCGGCCGCCATGCGGCAGACGAGCTGGACCACCTGTGCTTGCTACCTTACGTTCCGTTTTCGGCTAAGGTAGTAAAGGGAGAACTACTGCGATTGTGTTTCCGGCTGGCCCGGTTAAGCACCTCAGTAGAGAAAGCCAAAAACTGACTGTTGTGATGCGGCGAGAGCTGGTCAGCAATTCGGTGACTTATTAAATCTCTAGCGATTTCTTCCGTATTACACGAAGGGCTAGCTTTTTTCAGTCGTGCGTCTAAGGCATCCAAGTTGGATAGCTGCATACGCACCAGGGGCTATCTTACAACCCCATTGTCAAACTCCTATGGCTAAGAGAAAGTGCTAAAGCCACATAGTCTGATTGCTTGGTTCACTACGTAAATCACCTCCTTTACGGACCAACATGTTGGGTCAAAAGTGATTACACGTTATCCCGAACACCCCCGTAGCATCTACATAGGGGCTAAAGCCGACGACTGGCAAACTTTCAGAATAATAATATACGACCGCACAGGAGGAAAGTAGTTTAGATAAATGCATAAAATATATTACACAGACTTGGTTTATAATACATTGTCCGGGTTGCCCGGATACATTTACTCGAACATGATATCCTTCGAGAATTGACCCTCTATCAAATGGGCACCCTCAAGGACATCTTCAAAATAGCGCTTTGGCTTGCGGTGGTCCTTGCCTCCTGGCGGACCCTCAACCGCCACGACGGCGGCCTTCATCTTCGCCCAATGCATCTTGACACGGGCAAAGGTCATTCATGCACCTTCTATGCATGCCGAGCGCTTCACTGCCTCTACTCGGGGCAAGGCGTCACCATGCTGGTTGACCAGACCGAAGTAGCTGCTCAGAATGGGTCCGGCTGGCCATAGCCGGACTATGTTGTCCTTCATGGCCAAACCAGACATCCTATGCAGCTCCGCCAGCTGCATCATCTGATTGTTCAGTAGCGCCGGTTGCTCTGGCACCAAGTACTGTGACCAAAAGAGCTTCTCCGTCGCGTTCCCTTCTTGGGCCCAGAAATACTGGGCAGCGTCGGCAGCACTCCTCAGGAGATCCGCAAAAGCGTCTGGAGTACTCCACAGTCGATTTAGCAAAGCATATCTTCGACCGTCGAATATACTCTGTAAAAGAAAAGGCTTGCCAGCCGCTATCTGTTGGGCTTGCTTGATCTCCTCGCAAGCCGCCCGGGACTCGGACCGCGCCTCCTTCGCAGCTTGAAGAGCCTTGGTGAGTTCGGTCGCTTGGGCCTTGTTACTCTCCTCCAAGGACTCACACTTGTTGGCGGCCTCCTGGAGCGCTTGCTCTACTTCGGTCACCCTCGCCTCATACTGAAGGCGGGCGGCCTTTTCAGCCTCCACATCCGTAGCCGCTTTCTCAGTGGCTGCTTTGCTTACCCTCACCTCCTCCTTGGCTTCGGCAAGGGCACTCTTTAGGGCCTCGACCTCGGTCGCATTGCCTACAATCATTTACATAGCAGTGCACGAGCTTAAACTCCGAGTTTGCATTATAATTTAGGCTTGTAAGGGGTCTTCTTGAAAAGCATACCTTGGGCCTCATCGAACCGCTTGTTAATGCGGTCGATCTCATCGTCAGCCAGCTTCAGTTTTCGCTGGAGTTCAGACACTTCAACATCCTTGGCTGAAGCCGCCAACAGTGAAGCCTGTTCACCTAAATAGATAAATGCGTTATCTCTAGCGACTATTTGATCCTTTGTCCGACTCCTTTTTCCAAGGAGCCGAATAGAGTCTCAGGGGCTACTATCTATATACAGGCATATTCTTCCAAAAGCAAAAGGCGGCTAAGCATATTATATCACATACATCAAAGCCTGTTAGCAGGCTAGTGAAAGCTTTATTTAGTCCACTTTTGGCGGACAGAACCTTCTCAACTACCGCACCCATCAAGGTACGGTGCACTTCCACGACGGAAGCACCTCGAAGTGCTTCCCTCAATATACCCGGCACCTCTGGATTGATGGAGGTCGTCGGTGGAGTCGGAGCTCCCTCCTCCTTCACAGGGGGCTGCTCGCTCGATTCTGGAGCCGCGTGGGTCTCCAGAGTCATATTCGGCTGGGGGCCGGACTGGTCCGGGCCCCCGTCATCAGTTTCCATGGGGGTTGTGCCCCCCATTTTATCGGCAGCCGAGGCATTGCCCTCTGGCGCCGTTTCTGCGGCCTTCCGCACCTCTCCCTGGCCTGAAGAGGTCCTCTGGGACAACACCTCGGTGTCGTCCGCGGCATGAGGCGGTGAGGCTCGCGCAGGCGTTTCACTCTCCATCATCTCCGGCGCCAAAGAATTCCCCGAAGACGATGATTGTTGGGGGAGGTCACGGGCCGGACTGAAATACATAGATGATATGTTATACTGCAATTTATAAAAAACCGGATATATACAGTATCTTTGAATACTTATGATTCGGCCCGGGGCTTTGGCCTGGGGTGCCACTCAGGGACGTCTTCGGCATCCGATTCCGAATTGTCCGAAAGGGAGATCTTCCCCTTCTTGGACGCCTCAGCCTCTAGGTCCACGGAAGCCCCCCTTTTCTTCTCCCCCCTTAAGGGGAGAATTGCTCTCCTCCTCTTCCTCTTCGTCTTCGTCTCCCTCATGGGAGGATAGAGCTTCGGTATCTTCGGATGCTATGTTCGAGGTACCTTTACGGCGAAGGCCACTTCTGGCCTCCTTGGCCTTCTTCTCCGGCACCTGGTACGGTGCTGGAACCAGCATCTTCGTTAGAAGAGGAATAGCTGGGTCTTCGGGCAGTGGAGCCGGACACTGGATCCGCTCTGCCTTCTTCGTCCAGCCCTGAAGGATGAGGGGAAGGCTTAGCATACTCCTTGGATCTACAAGTGGAGGATATGTTTGGAAATCTAAAAAACTTACTGGGATAGCCGGATGAGCGCAGTCGAGGCCAAGGTTTTCTGTCGTTTTCAGCCATGACTTCTGGGCCTTAAAAAGCAGCTTCCATATTTCTTTGTGCGTCGTGCCGAAGAACCGCTGCAAGGTCCGAGGACTGGCCGGATCAAACTCCCACATGTGGAGAGTCCGGTGTTGGCAGAGGAGAATCCGGCAAAAAAGCATCACCTGGATCACGTCGGCAAGACTGGTGTTCTTCTCCATCATGCTCTTGACGCGCTTCTGCAGCGTCATCACCTCGTCGGACGACGCCAAATCCAGGCCCTTGTTAATCCATGATGCAAGCCGCATTGGAGGACCGGATTTGAACTCAGGAGTGGTGGCCCATGTGGCGTCGCGGGGTTCCGTGATGTAGAACCACTCCTGCTTTCATCCCTTCACAGTCTCCACGAAGGTCCTTGAGGGAGTCCTGGACTAAGGGGTCCTCGGGCGTCCGACCTGTTGGACATGGCCCGGACTAATGGGCTGTGAAGATACAAGACTGAAGACTCTCTCCCCTGTCCGGATGGGACTCTCCCTGCATGGAAGGCAAGCTTGGCGACCAAATATGAAGATTCCTTTCTCTGTAACTGACTTTATGTAACCCTAGATCCCTCTGGTGTCTATATAAACCGAAGGGCTAGGTCCATAGAGGGGAATGATCATAATCATAGTCATACAGGCTAGACTTCTAGGGTTTTATCCATTACGATCTCGTGGTAGATCAACTCTTGTAATACTCATATTCATCAAGATCAATCAAGCAGGAAGTAGGTTATTACCTCCATAGAGAGGGCCCGAACCTGGGTAAACATCATGTCCCCTGTCTCCTATTACCATCGACCTTAGACGCACAGTTCGGGAACCCCTACCCGAGATCCGCCGGTTTTGACACTGACATTGTTGCTTTCATTGAGAGTTCCACTGTGCCGTCCTCAAAAGGTTTGATGGCCCCTTCAATCATATACAACAATGCTGTCCAAAGAGAAGTAGGGCTGGATTAACGAGCTGCTCGGCTCGTTAAGCTCGTGCTCGTTAAGGCTCGGCTCGTTAAGCTTGTTAAGCTTAACAAGCAGAAAACACTGCTCGGCTCGGTTTGTTTGAAGCTCGTTAAGCTCATGAGAGCTCACGAGCGCTCATTAACAGATTATAATGTGTTACGTTTTAATTAATGAGTGTGTAGGTGTTGTTTTTAAGATGAAATATGATGACAACACAAATAAATGCACTAGTTAGTTGTCTTATGTGTGGATTAGATTGAATAGATGGGATGCGGTGCTACAAAAAGTTTGTCACGTAGAATGAAAATATGTATTGCATTGTTACTAACAAGCTTAACGAGCTACTCGTGAAACTCGTTAGCTCGTTCGTTAAGCTCGTTAAGCTTAGCGAGCTAAAATCAATGATTGGCTCTATTCATTAAGAAGTGAGCTACAAACTTAACGAGCCGAACTATCGAGCGCTCGTTAAGCTCACGAGCTACGAGCTTTTGGTCCAGCCCTAAAGAGAAGTCTTCCTTCCCAGACAGATTTTTGTGTTCGGCGGCTTCGCACTGCGGGCCAACTCGCTTGGCCATCTGGAGCAGATCGATAGGTACGCCCCTGGCCGTCAGGTCAGATTCGGGAGCTTGAACTACGTCGCGGATATCCGCGGAGACTTGATCTTCGACAGATTTGAGACCACGGCAGCCGCTCCCCGTCACCACGATGAACATGACTTAAATCTGTCATCGGACCATACCCAGGAGAAAGCACCTGTAACTGCTATGGCCTTAGATCCGGAGCAGATCGCGCCATCCGAAGACGGGAAGCTCAACCCCGCCACAGATGGCGCCGTCTCTGCGGCGTCAGAGCCGCACACAGACCCAACCTCAAGTGGAATCTGTGTCACCGGAGCCTTGGACTCGTTTCCGGCTACAGATACCATGTGCGTCCACGGGCGTCGAGCTCGATCAGTCATCGATCATTGAATTTAGCTCCGCGGACATTTTTCGGCACTCGCCTTTGGGCGACGTGTTAAACTCGCTAAAAGCACTATCCTTAGCAGGGGGCTCACAGCCGAATTATATCCGGTTTGAACTGGAGGCTGATGAAGGAGAATTTCGCTTCCCACCCACTGCCCACTTCATAGCCACTATCGAGGACTTAACCGACATGCTCGATTATGGCTCCGAAGACATCGACGGTATGGACGACGATGCCGGAGAAGAAGAGGCCCAAAACCCGCTGTTGGACGGCCAATTCCTCGTATGATGTATACATGGTGGATGCACCAAAAGAGAATAGTGGCGATGACAAGGAAGATCCAGTTGAGGATAAACCTCCTGAGATACAACCAAAGTGCCGGCGTTAGCGGCGCCGCTCTAAATCACGCCACAGCAAAGACAACAACACTAGCACAGGAGAAGATAACACTCTGGACGGTGCCGAAGACAATGAAGACCCCGTTGAGGCAACTTCCGAACAGGACGAACGGGAAGACGGGCAAGTTAGCCCTGATGAACTGGCCATACACGAAGACTCGGAGGACTGTAACTATCTTCCGCTCTCCGAGGAGGAGGTGAGCCTCGGCAACGAGGATTTTATCGTGCCTGAGGAACCTCTCGAGCAGGAGCGCTTTAAGCGCAGGCTAATAGCCACTGCAAGGAGCCTGAAAAAGAAGCAGCATCAGCTTCAAGCTGATCAAGACCTGCTCAACGATAGATGGACTGATGTCCTGGTAGCCGAAGAATACGGCCTCAAGCGCCCAGCCAAAAGTTACCCGAAGCGTAAATTGCTACCTCAGTTCGATGATGAGGCGCTGAAGCCCGTACCATCATCGCGCAATGCGGCTGACCGATCACCACGTGGTCGGGACAAAGCGGCAACTCAAGCTGAACACCAGCCCGCCCCACCTCACCGTAAAGGCAGAGATAAGATAGCTCGGGGACATACCTACGACCTACGTCAGGGCTTGGACAGTAGAGCAGGTCAGAAAAAATCGATCTATGGATCACGGGGATGCGCCCCGACATGCGACAACGGTTATCTAGCAGGACGCAACAATCATACTCATGCCCGGGCCGAGAACCGCAGACGGACTCCATCCGAGCTACGTCGCGACATGGCCCGATACAGAGGCGCCGCACACCCCCTCTGCTTCACTGACGAGGTAATGGATCACGAATTCCCAGAAGGGTTTAAACCCGTAAACATCGAATCATATGATGGGACAACAGACCCCGCGGTATGGATCAAGGATTTTCTTCTCCATATTCATATGGCCCACGGTGATGATCTCCATGCCATCAAATACCTCCCACTAAAACTCAAAGGACCAGCTCGGTACTGGTTGAACAGTCTACCCGAAAACTCCATTAGCAGCTGGGAATACTTGGAAGAAGCCTTCCTTGACAACTTCCAAGGAACATATGTCCAACCTCCGGATGCAGATGACTTAAGTCATATAGTCCAACAGTCCGGAGAGTCAGCCAGGAAATTCTGGACTAGGTTCTTAACTAAAAAGAACCAGATCGTCGACTGTCCGGATGCCGAAGCCCTAGCGGCCTTTAAGCATAGCATCCGCGACGAATGGGTCGCCCGACATCTCGGGCAGGAAAAGCCGAAGTCCATGGCAGCCCTTACGGCACTTATGACCCGCTTCTGTGCGGGCGAAGATAGTTGGCTAGCCCGTTGCAATAATAATGCAGGCAAACTTGGCACCTCCGAAGCCAAGGATAGCAAAGGCAAGCCCCGATGCAACAGACATAAGCGTCGAAACAATGGCAACAATACCGATGACACGGCGGTCAACGTCGGATTCAGTGGCTCCAACTCCGGTCAGCGGAAGAAGCCATACAATAGGAACAATTGGGGCCCATCCAGCTTGGACCGCATACTCGATCGCCCATGCCAGATACACGGCACTCCCGACAAACCAGCCAATCACA
Organism: Triticum aestivum; assembly: GCF_018294505.1. Classification (NCBI taxonomy): domain Eukaryota; kingdom Viridiplantae; phylum Streptophyta; class Magnoliopsida; order Poales; family Poaceae; genus Triticum; species Triticum aestivum. The sequence goes on along the minus strand of NC_057811.1, from coordinate 427,274,088 downwards.
CCAACAGAGACTGTTGGGTTTTCAAACAGGCCGGCAAGTTAAATGCCGAGAACAAGGAGAAGGGGTTGCAAAGCAAGGATGATGACGAGGAGCCCCGGCAACCGAACACAGGGGGATAGAAGAAGTTTCCCCCCAAGTTAAAACGGTGAACATGATATACGCTACCCATATCCCCAAGAGGGAGCGCAAGCGCGCACTCCGGGACGTCTACGCGGAGCCAGTCGCCCCAAAGTTCAACCCATGGTCGTCCTGTCCGATCACTTTCGATCGCAGGGACCATCCGACCAGTATCCGTCATGGCGGTTCAGCCGCACTGGTCCTCGACCCAATCATTGATGGATTCCATCTTACGCGAGTCCTCATGGACAGTGGTAGCAGCCTGAACCTGCTCTATCAGGATACAGTGCGCAAAATGGGCATTAATTCCTCTTCGATTAAGCCCACAAAGACTACCTTTAAAGGAGTCATACTAGGTGCATAGGCCCATTGTACGGGCTCAATCACACTATAGGTTGTCTTCGGATCTCCGGACAACTTCCGAAGTGAAGAGTTGATCTTTGATATCGTCCACTTCTGCAGCGGCTATCACGCACTGCTCGAACAAACCGCATTTGCTCGATTCAATGCGGTGCCACACTATGCTTATCTGAAGCCCAAGATGCCCGGACCACGCGGTGTCATAACGGTTAATGGAAATACGGAGCGCTTCCTCCATACCGAGGAGCACACCGCGGCCCTAGCGGCAGAAATACAGAGCGACCTTTTCAAACAGAACCTTAATTCGGCGGCCAAGCTCCCGGACACTGTCAAACGAGTCCGGAGATCCGAACCTTAATTCGGCAGAAATACTATGCATTTGCTCCGCAGCAGGACAGTCCAGTTTGCCAAGAGCTCGACTAGCAATTCGTTCTCCATCCCAGTCCCGACCAAACGGCGGCGTTCGTACCGCGCGTACATAACTACGCACTCAAAATACCATGGGCATCGACGGAGGCATAACTAGTTTGTGATCCACAATACGGCTCGACCGCCCCCAAACACACATACTTTCACTGTTTCATTTTTCTCCTTTTCAGGTTTCTTTTCCACAGGCCTTCTGTCATGGCCTGATCACCGGTCCTTTCGAAGGATAAATACACCAAGATGGCAAGAAGCACAGACGTATAGAGGAAATTTCTAGGTGGTCTCTTTAACGATCACTCTACCTATTTTCAGGACCCACACGTAGCTCTCCCTTGGTTGTGGCATGTTAAATAGCCTATTGCCTATTGCACTACTTGTACGAATACGCTTTGACGTATTAATCATATTATAATGGAAACAATTTGCGGCCCAAATTATGCGGCTCTAGCTTACTACCCTTTCTTCCTTTCTTTTTTGATAACCTTATCAAATAGCACCCGTACACTTTGGTACGTTTTCAATCTGCCAGGGGCTTCATAGCGCCCCGCAATATGGCAACAAAGTCCGAAACACTTTTTACAGTATAGTTCGGCACCCCAAATTTAGCACAATATGCATTGGCTCCGAATCATGTCTTTGTTCAATAGTTGGGTTGACCGACTCCTGTTCTTGCTACCTTATGTTCCGTTATATCGGCTAGGGTAGTAAAGGGAGAACTGCTGCGATTGTGCCCTGGTTTACCCGGATTAGCACTTCAGTAGAGAAAGCCGAAAACTGACTGTCATGATGCGGCGAGAGCCGTCCAGCTCTTCGGAGGTCTCAAATCGTTAGAGATTTTTTTCGCATTACGCGAGGGATCGGTACTTACCCGAGCAGGTGTTTACAGCATCCCAGTTCGGATACTAGGGGCTGTGCCTATATTTTTATCGTCAAACTCCTATGGCTAAGTGAGTGTGTTAAAGCCGCATAGTCCGATTGCCTGGTTTGTTGCGCTAAACACCTCCTTCAAGGACCAAACAATTGGATCAAGAGTGTTTAGATTACATCCTGAACACCCCCGTACTACCCACATGGGGGCAGAAGCCGACGACGGGCCAACTCTCAGATTTTACAAAACACGGCCGCACAGGACGCAATTTTTTTTAACAAACATTATATTACATAACGACTTTGTTTCATCATACAAGGCAGAGACAACATGAATGTATTCGTTCGAAAATAATGTCTTGCGCACATTGCGTCGCCACAATACGAGACCCCTCCAGGACATCTTCAAAATAACGCTCGGGCATGCGGTGCTCCTTGCCCTCAAGCGGTCCCTCGGTCGCAAGCTTGACGGCGTTCATCTTCGCCTACCACACCTTGACGCGGGCGAAGGCCATGCGCGCGCCCTCGATGCATACTGAGCGCTTGACGACGTCCATGTAACGCCCACGATGCGGCTATATCTCCCACGTGTCGAGGCACGACTTAGAGGCATAACCGCATAGTGGTTTTGTCGCAAGAAGGGTCATCTTCACACAATCCCATGTAATCAACAAGAATGGGATAAAGAGTTGGCTTACAATCGCCACTTCACACAATACATAAATATCATCATACATCATCCGAGATACAATCATATAGACCGACTACGGTCAAAATCCAGATGAAAATAAGACAACCCCAAATGCTAGATCCCCGATCGTCCCAACTGGGCTCCACTACTGATCATCAGGAAAAGAAATATAGTAACAACCACGTTCCTCGTCGAACTCCCACTTGAGATCGACGCCAACGTCTGCACTGGCATCGTCGGCACCTGCAACTGTTTTGGTAGAATCTGTGAGTCACGGGGACTCAGCAATCTCACGCCCGCGAGATCAAGACTATTTAAGCTTATAGGACAAGAGGTGCAATGAGGTGGAGCTGCAGTGGCAAAGCATATATGGTGGCTACATTGCGCAAATGAGAGCGAGAAGAGATGCAATGGAACGGACGTCATCTAGCAATGACCAAGAAGAGGTCCTGAACACCTACTTACGTCATACATAACACAGGCCGTGTTCACTTCCCGGACTCCGCCGAGAAGAGACCATCACGGTTACACACGCACTTGGTGTATTTTAATTGGGTCAAGTGACAAGTTATCTACAACCGGACATTAACAAATTCCCATCTGCCTCATAACCGCGGGCACGGCTTTCGAAAGATAATACCCTGCAGGGGTGTCCCAACTTAGCCCATCATAAGCTCTCACGGTCAACGAAGGATAAACCTTCTCCCGGAAAGACCCGATCAGTCTCGGGATCCCGGTTTACAAGACATCTCGACAATGGTAAAACAAGACCAGCAAAGCCGCCCGAATGTGCCGACAAATCCCGATAGGAGCTGCACATATCTCGTTCTCAGGGCACACCGGATAAGTCAAGCTACGATTAAAACCAGACCTCGAGTATCCCCGAGGTGGCCCCGCAGGCTGCTCGGTTCGGACCAACACTCGAAGGAGCACTGGCCCGCGGGGGGGGGGGGGGGTTAAAATAAGATGACCCTCGGGCTCGCGAAAACCCGGGGGAAAAAGGCTTAGGTAGCAACTGGTAAAACCAAGGTTGGGCCATGCTGGAGGAGTTTTATTCAAGGCGAACTGTCGAGGGGGTCCCATAAATCACCCGACCGTGTAAGGAACGCAAACTCAAGGAACATAATCCCGGTATCACAGTAACTAGGGCGGCAAGAGTGGAACAAAACACCAGGCATAAGGACGAGCCTTCCACCCTTTACCAAATATATAGATGCATTAATTAAATAAGAGATATTGTGATATCCCAACATATCCATGTTCCGACATGGAACAAACTTCAACTTCACCTGCAACTAGCAACGCTATAAGAAGGGCTGAGCAAAAGCGGTAACTTAGCCAAACAACGGTTTGCTAGGAAAGGATGGTTAGGGCTGACATGGCTAAAATGGGAGACATGATATAGCAAGTGATAGGTAGCGAGCATGGCAATAGAGCGAACAACTAGCATAGCAAAGATAGAAGTGATTTCAAGGGGTGGTCATCTTGCCTGCAAGATTCTCAGAGTTGTCGAAAGCTTGATCCTCGTAAGCGTACTCGACAGGTTCCTCGTTCACGAACTCGTCTCCCGGCTCTACCCAAGACAAGAACACAAACAAATGAAACCACAATCAACAACGAGGAATGCGCAAGCAATATGATGCAGAACATGTATGATATGCAAGATATGATATGTGATGCATATGCGTGCTCCGGAAGGAAAAAGATGAACATGGCAGTAACTTTGCAAACCAAGCATGCCACTGGAAAGATGGGATGATTTCGGTCGAAATCGATATAAAGATCACCGGAATCGGATGCACGGTTTGCAAATGGCAAGCAAAACAAGGATGACACTAAACTGCGATAAACAGCAAGATAGCACTTAAAATGCAACAAGTAACAAAGCCACAGCACCCCAATATAGCAAGAAAGCACATGGCAGTAATCTACAGGAGATGCTTGACAAAAGATGAACACTAAGCTACAGATAGTTCACAACATATCAAGCTCAAACAAGCATGGCAAAAGTGCAAAACATTACAGGTTCACAGACTTGGTGAAAAACTGGACATGGCAGAGATCAGCATCAGGTAGCAATGTTCAGAGCACGAAGTCAACATGCTACAGGAACTTAACATAGCAAAACAAGGCATGGTAGTGTTCTACTAAATGCACATGACAAAAGTTCCTTACTGACCATAAGCCAAAAAGGAACAAAAGATATGATGGCAAGCATGTAAACATAGCAAGTTTCGTTAACAGGTATCAGACTTAGCAGAAAACAGAGCATGGCAGAAATATTAATATGTAGGCCTCTTTGTGAGCTTGATGCACTCACTACAGGGCAATGCTTGACAAACCAAGCATACCTACAGCAATATGACATGTTTATGAAGCTATCCATGGCAAGAACAATTGCATAGCATGTATGGATCAACTACAATAAGCTTGGCGAAAATGCATATCATGTTAAGAATCTACCAGAAATATTTTATAGCAAAAGTAGAGCAAGATTGAGTCATGCTATGGTACTCTAAAATTTCAAACAATTGAATGAATGGATCCATTACAACTATAGCTACAAAACATCCTTACTTAACATCTCCAAAATATGCATGGATCTCTCTCTAGCATCAATTTTACATGGCAACAAAATTACAGCAGACAAAGACTTAGAGAAATCACTAAGTCCCTGAAATCAGAAATATCACGGGGCCTACTTTGCATGCTTGTGCTAGTCACCACAGAGATCACACAAATACATGGACTATACCATTGGAAATATGGCATGGCATACTTCAAAACAGATGTAGAGCTCATGCTTAAAAGATGCACAGAATAAATGAGACAAAAATGACAAATCTCCAAGTTCTGATAAGAACCAGAGATTAACAGCAACTAGCCCTCTTCCAACGAAGATTTGGGCATCAAGTTGACCTCTAATGAACATGGTACAATTGAACAAAATGAAGAGCATCACGAGGCAAACAATTTGACATATTATACGCGCGAATCGGAGCTACATGCACAAAGTTATCACATCGTGAACAGGAGTACTTGCGGATAGAATTCTCAGACTTAGAAAAAAACAGAGGGGCGAGAAGTCAACGGGCTCATAGATCTGGATCGAGCTCCCGAGCTCGGGCTCGACCGGAGGCGAGGCAGGGGCCGGCGAGGCGAGGGGCGAGGGGGCCGGAGGCGGTCGCCGGCGGCGGGGCCGGACCGGAGGCGGCGGCCGGCGGCGGGGCAGGCGCGCGGCGGAGGCGGCGGCCGGCGGTGATGGCGGCGGCGGCGGGCCGGCCGGCGGCGGGAGAGGCGGCGGAGGCGCGGCGGCCGCGGGCTCGGGCGGCGGCGCAGCTCGGGCCGCGGGGGCCAGGAACGGGCCCGCGGGCCGGCGGCGGTCGCGGTTGGACGTTGTCCGGCGCGGACGGACGCGTCCGGCGGCGCGGTAGGAAAAACGCTAGGGTTAGACTGCGATTCCGTTTTTCGGGATGCCCACTCATTTATAGGTAGAGGAAGCTAGGAAACTGCAAATGAGGTGCGGTTTTCGCCCACACGATCGTGATCGAACGACCTAGAGCATGGAAGAGAGTTTGGTGGGCTTTGGGCTGGTTTTGGAGGGGGTTTTTGCTGGATACTCAAATGGACTCTACGGATGCCCGGTTAACCGTTGGAGTACCAAACGACCTCTGAATGGAACGAAACTTGACCGGTAGACTCCGAGTGGTATATTAAGACCACTTGACAAGCCTCGGTCCATTCCGAGAAAGTTTTACACACGCACACGAAAGAAAACAAGAGGGGTGCACCGGAGGAGATAGGAGCGCCGGATTGGAAAACGGACAACGTGGAAAATGCTCGGATGCAAGAGACGAACACGTATGTGAATGCAATGCACAAGATGACATGATATGAAAATGCATGACATGACAAAATACAAAACGAAAGACAAAACCCAACAACGGAGGGAAAAACATATGACATAGCCGGAAATGGCAAGAGTCGGAGTTACAAATATGGCAAGTTACATGCGGGGTGTTACAGTCCAGCCGAGGGCAGGCATTCACCAGCCGCTTCACGAGACCGAAGTAGCTGTTGGGTATAGCTTCGGTAGGCCACAACCGGATTATTAAATCCTTCATGGCCAGTTCGGCCACCCTATGCAGCTCGACCAACTGTTTTAGCTGATCTCTCGAGGGCACTGGATGTTCTGGTGCAATATATTGCGACCAGAATAGCTTCTCCGTGGAGCTCCCTTCTTCGGCTCGGAAGAATTCCGCAGCGTCAGAAATACTGCGCGGCAGATCCGCAAACGCCCCTGGAGAACTCCAAATCCGGGTTAGTAAGAAATACTTCTTCTTCACATACTTGCTTTGCATACTATATGCCTTATCCGCCGCGATTTTCTTGGCCTCCTGGATCTCTTGGAAGGCGCCCTGGGCTTTGACCCGGGCCTCTTCCGCGCTTTGGCGAGCCTTGGTGAGTTCGGTCTCTTGAGCCGAAACATAGCGGTCCAAGGTTTCGCATTTTTTCACGGCATCCTGGAGCTCCTGCTGGACCTCATTAAGACTGGCCTCGTGCTTCTTATGAGCGGCTTGTTCCTTGGCAGCTTTCTCCTCGGCTTCGGCCAGGGACTTTTTAAGGACCTCGACCTCGGTCGCTGCTCCTACAAATATAATGGCACTACGGTCAATACACATCATTCACTCTTTCCAAATATACAACAAGTCACCACATACCTTGCTTGTCCTCCAGCTACCATTTTACAAGGCCGAGCTCTTCTTCGGCCCGCTCCAGACTCTGCTTTAGTCCGAAGACCTCAGCAGCATGAGAGGTCGCGGCCAGCAACGATGCCTGCTTATTCATATAAGACATGTTTAGTTAGTTTCCTGCGAAAATTGCTTGATCCTCTGTCCGGCTTTTCTTTCCGAACACCGGACAGTGTCTCAGGGGCTACTATCTATACTAGGGCTTTCTCCTTTTGCATCGCTTACCTCAAAGCCTGTCAGCAGGCTGCTGCAGGCTTCGGTCAGTCCCCTCTTAACGGACTGAACCCTCTCAATCACCGTACCCATAAGGATACGGTGTTCATCCACAATGGAAGCGCCCTGTAGCGCTTCCAGCAGATTATCCAGTGCCTCTGGTTGAACAGAGGTCACCGGCGGGATAGGAACACCTTCTTCTCTCGAAGGAGGCTGCCCTTCGGATTCCGGAGCCGTATAGGACTCCGGAAATGTATTCGGCTGGGGGCCGAACTGAACATGGCCCCCATCGCCAGTCTCCATGGGGGTCTTCTCTCCCTAGTGTCCGGCAGCCGGAGGGTCACCCTCTGGCGCCACCCTGACGGCCTCCTGAACCTCTCCCTGGCTTGGGAAGGTCCTTTGGGACAGCACCTCGTCGTCGCCCTTGGCCGTGGCCATCGCTTTTGAATCCAACGAACCTCCTGACGAGGATCGCGGGGGGCTGTCATGGGCCGGACTGCAATAGCATAATTTAACATGTTAATACCATGAAGTGGAGAGGCTGGATACATGGATGTATACGGGGTTTTTAGTACTTACGACGCGGCCAGGGGCTTGCTTCGGGGGCGTCGCTCTGGGCTGCTGTTGACGTCCCACGCGGAGTTATCCGCGAAGGGGCCCTTCCCCCTCTTGGGCGCCTCCGCCTCCAGATTTGTGGAGGTCGTCCTCTTCTTCCTTCCCCCATCAGGGGGAGAGTTGCTTTCTTCCTCCTCCTCCTCCTCGTCTTCAGCGACAGAGGAGTGAGTCTTGTCTTCGGATGACACGTCCGAAGCTCCCTTGCGGCGGTGGCCACTTCGGACCCCCTTGGCCTTCTTCTCCGGCGCCTTGTAGGGCGCCGGAACCAGCATCTTCACCAGGAGCGGGATGACTGGTTCCTCGGGCAGCGGAGCCGGACACCGAATCCGCTCCGCTTTCTCTGTCCATGCCTGAAAAAATAAATAGTGAAGTTTTAGATATCTTCCTTGAACAAGAAAGTAGAGGATGCACCTTGAGATGTGAAGGACTTACCGCACTGGCAGGATGGGCATGATCGTGCCCGCGGTCCGAGTCTATGTCCGGCGGCGTCTCATTGCCCTTAAAGAGAAACTTCCAGGCATCTTCGTGAGTGGTTCCAAAGAGCCTTTCCAAGGTCTGGTGTTTCTCCAGATCGAATTCCCATAAAGGGCGGGTTCGGCTCTGGCACGGAGGATCCGGTGAACTAGCATCACGTGGATCACGTTGACGAGCTTGATGTTTTTATCCACCATGCTTTGGATGCGCGTTTGCAGCGCTATCAGTTCGTCCGACGAAGACCAATTTGGGCCCTTCTCTATCCAGGAGGTGAGCTGCATTAGAGCCCCGGACTTGAATTCGGGAGTTGCAGCCGAAGTGGCGTCACGAGGCTCTGTGATATAGAACCACAGTTTCTGCCACTCCTTGACGGTCTCCACAAACGTACCTTTGAGCCATGTGACATTGGGCATCTTGCTCACCATGGCACCTCTGCACTCTGCGTGTTGGCCATCCACCACCTTCGGCTTCACGTTGAAGATCTTGAGCCATAGTCCGAAGTGGGGATGAATGCGGAGGAAGGCCTCGCACACGACAACAAATGCCGAGATGTTGAGGAAGGAGTTTGGGGCTAGAGCATGGAAATCTAGCCCGTATTAGAACATAAGTCCGTGGACGAAAGGGTGGAGAGGAAACCCTAACCCGCGGACGAAATGGGGGATGAACACCTGTAACGCCCACGATGCGGCTATATCTCCCACGTGTCGAGGCACGACTTAGAGGCATAACCGCATTGTGGTTTTGTCGCAAGAAGGGTCATCTTCACACAATCCCATGTAATGAACAAGAATGGGATAAAGAGTTGGCTTACAATCGCCACTTCACACAATACATAAATATAATCCATACATCATCCAAAATATACACATGGACCGACTACGGTCAAGATCCAAATGAAAATAAGATAACACCAAATGCTAGATCCCCGATCGTCCCAACTGGGCTCCACTACTGATCATCAGGAAAAGACACATAGTAACGACCACGTTCCTCGTCGAACTCCCACTTGAGATCGACCCCATCATCTGCACTGGCATCGTCGGCACCTGCAACTGTTTTGGTAGAATCTGTGAGTCACGAGGACTCAGCAATCTCACACCCGCGTGATCAAGACTATTTAAGCTTATAGGAAAGGATGGTGTAATGAGGTGGAGCTGCAGCAAGCAATAAGCATATATGGTGGCTAACTTGCGCAACTGAGAGCAAGAAGAGAAAGAGCGGAACGGTCGTCATCTACCAATGACCAAGAAGTGATCCTGAACTTCTACTTACGTCATACATAACTCAGACCGTGTTCACTTCCCGGACTCCGCCGAGAAGACACCATCATGGCTACACACAGTTGATGTATTTTAACTGGGTCAAGTGACAAGTTCTCTACAACCGGACATTAACAAATTCCCATCTGCCTCATAACCGCGGGCAGGCTTTCGAAAGATAATACCCTGCAGGGGTGTCCCAACATAGCCCATCATAAGCTCTCACGGTCAACGAAGGATAAAACCTTCTCCCGGAAAGACCCGATCAGTCTCAGAATCCCGGTTTACAAGACATCTCGACAATGGTAAAGCAAGACCAGCAAAGCCGCCCGAATGTGCCGACAAATCCCGATAGGAGCTGCACATATCTCGTTCTCAGGGCACACCGGATTGTCCAAGCTTCCGATAGGCGAGCCCAGAGTTGCCCCTGGTGGCCACCGGCGACTGACAGGTTGGACCAATACTTAGAGGAGCACTGGCCCGGGGGTTTAAATAAAGATGACCCTCGGGCTCGCGAAAACCCGGGGGAAAAGGCTTAGGTGGCAAATGGTAAAACCAAAGTTGGGCCTTGCTGGAGGAGTTTTATTCAAGGCGAACTTTCTAGGGGGTCCCATAAATCACCCAACCGCGTAAGGAACGCAAACTCAAGGAACATAATACCGGTAAGACAGAAACTAGGGCGGCAAGAGTGGAACAAAACACCAGGCATAAGGCCGAGCTTTCCACCCTTTACCAAATATATAGATGCATTAATTAAATAAGAGATATTGTGATATCCCAACATATCCATGTTCCGACATGGAACCAACTTCAACTTCACCTGCAGCTAGCAACGCTATAAGAAGGGCTGAGCAAAAGCGGTAACTTAGCCAAACAACGGTTTGCTAGGAAAGGATGGTTAGGGGCTGTCATGTCAATGTGGGAGGCATGATTTAGCAAGTGGTAGGTAGCGCAGCATGGCAAAAGAACGAACAACTAGCAAAGCAAAGATAGAAGTGATTTCGAGGGTATGGTCATCTTGCCTGCAAGGTTCTCAGAGTTGTCGAAAGCTTGATCCTCGTAAGCGTACTCAACAGGTTCCTCGTTCACGAACTCGTCTCCCGGCTCTACCCAAGACAAGAACACAAGCAACGGAACCACAATCAATCACGAGAAATGCACAAGCAACATGATGCAAAACATCTATGATATGCGAGATATGATATGCGATGCATATGCGTGCTCCGGAAGGAAAATGATGAACAAGGCAGTAACTTGGCAAACCAAGCATGCCACTGGAAAGATGAGACGATTTCGGTCGAATTCGATATAAAGATCACCGGAAACGGATGCACGGTTTGCAAATGGCAAGCAAAACAAAAATGACACGAAACTGCGATTAACAGCATGATAGCACTTAAAATGCAACAAGTAACAATGCTACAGCACTCCAACATAACAACAAAGCATACGGCAGTGATCTACAGGAGATGCTTGACAAAAGATGAACACTGAGCTACGGCTAGATCACAACATAACAGGTTCAAACAAGCATGGCAAAAGTACAAAAGATAACAGGTTCACAGACTTGGTGAAATTACTGGACATGGCAGAAACAGCATCAGGTAGCAATGTTCAGAGCACGAAAACAACATGCTACAGGAACCTAACATGGCAAAACAAGGCATGGCAGTATTCTACTAAAAGCATATGACAAAAGTCCCTTACTGAACATAAGCCAAAAAGGACTAGAAGATATGATGGCAACCATGTAAACATAGCAAGTTTCGTTAACAGGTTTCAGACTTGCCAGAAAACAGAGCATGGCAGAAACAATAATATGAAGGCATATTGGTGAGCTTGATGCACTCACCACAAAGCAATGCATGAAAAAACAAGCATACCTACAACAAGATGGAATGTTTATGAAGCTATACATGGCAAGAGCAAATACATAGCATGAATGTATCAACTACAACAAGCTTGGCAAATTGAATAACACGTAAACAATCTGCCAGAAATATTTTAAAGCAAAAGTAGCGCAAGATTGAGTCATGCTATGGCACTCCATAACTGCAAACAAGGGAAGGAATGAATCAATTACAATAATATCTACAAAAAATCCTTACTGAACATCTCCAAAATATGCATGGATCTCTCTGTAGCATCAAGTTTACACGGCAACAAAATAACAGCAGAGAAAGACTTGGAGAAATCACCAAGTCCCTGAAATCAGAAACATTACGGAGCCTAGTTTGCATGCTTGTGCTAGTCACCAAAGAGATCAAAAAAATACACGGCATACACCACTGAAAAGAAGGCATGTCATACAACAAAACACATGTAGAGCTCATGCCCATAAGATGCACAGATTAAATGCAACAAAAATAACAAATCTCCAAGTTCTGCTAAGTAACAGCAGATCACAACATGTAGCACTCTTGCACCAGAGATTTGGGCATCAAGGTGGCCTCTAGTGAACATGGTGCAATGGAACAAAGTGAAGAGCATCATGAGACGAACAATTCGATATATTACACGCGCGAAACAGAGCTATGTGCAGAAAGTTATGCCATGATGAACAGATGCACTTATTGTAAAAATCACAGGACTTGGCAAAATTTTGGGGTCTCGGAGTCAACCTAGTTTGACTGGATCTGGATCGAGGAGCTCGAGCTCTGGCTCGTCGGAACTGACGCGGCGGCCGGCGACGGAGGGCGATGACGGCGAGGGAGGGGACGGCGGGGCCGGCGCCGGCGAGATCCGGGCGAGGGCGACGGCGCTCGGTGGAGGAGGCGGCGGTGGCGGCGGCGGGGCACGGCGGCGACGGCGCCGGGGCACGGCGGCGGCGCGGGGCGGCGCGGAGGCGCGTGCGGGGGCGCGGGGAGGCACGGGCCCGGCGGGCTCGCGACGGGCTTCGCGGGCTGGCGCGGTACGGGCGGCGGCGGACGCCACGTGGCAGCGGGTGAGTGGACGAGGGCGGCGGCGCGGGCTTCGTCCGGCGCGGACCGGACGTGTCCGGCGGAGGAGAGGGAGCGGGGCTAGGGTTGGACTGCGAATGTTTTTCGGGAGAGGTGCATATATATAGCTAGAGGGAGCTAGGAGAGTCCAAATGAGGTGCGGTTTTCGCCCACACGATCGTGATCGAACGACCTAGAGCATGGAAGAGAGTTTGGTGGGTTTTCGGCTGTTTAGAGAGGGGTTTTTTGCTGCAACACACAGAAGGCATCTGTGGTTACCCGGTTAACCGTTGGAGTACCAAACGACCTCCAAATGTACGAAACTTGACTGGTGGTCTACCGGTGGTATACCAAGGCCACTTGAAAAGCCTCGGTCCATTCCGAGAACGTTAGACACCCGCTCACGAAAGAAAACAAGAGGGGTGCGCCGGAGGAGATGGGAGCGCCGGATTGCAAAACGGACAACGGGGAAAATGCTCGGATGCATGAGACGAACACGTATGCAAATGCAATGCACATGATGGCATGATATGAAATGCATCACATGGACAAAATGCAAAACGAAAGACAAAACCCGACCACGAAGGGAATATCATAGCACATAGCCGAAAATGGCAAGAGTCGGAGTTACAATTATGGAAAGTCACATGCGGGATATTACAACACTCCACCACTACGAGAGGATCTCGTCCCGAGATCTAGGACGGAAAGAACTCCGGATATTCGGAACGGAGGTGGTCCTCGCGTTCCCAGGTGGCTTCCCGGTCGGAATGGTGCGACCACTTCACTTTCAGGAATTTGATTGACTTGTTGCGAGTCTTGTGTTGGAAATATCCTCTAGAGGCAATAATAAATTGGTTATTATTATATTTCCTTGTTCATGATAATCGTTTATTATCCATGCTAGAATTGTATTGATAGGAAACTCAGATACATGTGTGGATACATAGACAACACCATGTCCCTAGTAAGCCTCTAGTTGACTAGCTCGTTGATCAATAGATGGTTACGGTTTCCTGACCATGGACATTGGATGTCGTTGATAACGGGATCACATCATTAGGAGAATGATGTGATGGACAAGACCCAATCCTAAGCCTAGCACAAGATCGTGTAGTTCGTTTGCTAAGAGATTTTCTAATGTCAAGTATCATTTCCTTAGACCATGAGATTGTGCAACTCCCGGATACCGTAGGAATGCTTTGGGTGTACCAAACGTCACAACCTAATTGGGTGGCTATAAAGGTGCACTACAGGTATCTCCGAAAGTGTCTGTTGGGTTGGCACGAATCGAGACTGGGATTTGTCACTCCGTGTAAACGGAGAGGTATCTCTGGGCCCACTCGGTAGGACATCATCATAATGTGCACAATGTGACCAAGGAGTTGATCACGGGATGATGTGTTACGGAACGAGTAAAGAGACTTGCTGGTAACGAGATTGAACAAGGTATCGGGATACCGACGATCGAATCTTGGGCAAGTAACATACCGATTGACAAAGGGAATTGTATACGGGATTGATTGAATCCCCGACATCGTGGTTCATCCGATGAGATCATCGTGGAACATGTGGGAGCCAACATGGGTATCCAGATCCCGCTGTTGGTTATTGGCCGGAGAACGTCTCGGTCATGTCTGCATGGTTCCCGAACCTGTAGGGTCTACACAGTTAAGGTTCGGTGACGTTAGGGTTATAGAGATATTAGTATAAGGTAACCCGAAAGTTTTTCGGAGTCCCGGATGAGATCCCGGATGTCACGAGGAGTTCCGGAATGGTCCGGAGGTAAATATTTATATATGGGAAGTCTTATTTTGGTCGCGGGAAAAGTTTCGCGCATTATCGGTATTGTACCGGGAGTGCCGAAAGGGGTCCGGGGGTCCACCAAGGGGGTCCACTAGCCCCGGGGGGCCACATGGGCTGTAGGGGTGTGCGCCTTGGCCTATATGGGCCAAGGGCACCAGCCCCAAGAGGCCCATGCGCCAAGAGATAAGGGAAAGGGAGAGTCCTAAAGGGGGAAGGCACATCCGAGGTGCCTTGGGGAGGATGGACTCCTCCCTGGCCGCACCCTTCCTTGGAGGAAGGGCCAAGGCTGCGCCCCCCCTCTCCCTTGGCCCTATATATAGTGGGGGGAGGGAGGGCAGCAATACCTAAGCCCTGGCGCCTCCCTATCCCTCCCGTGACACATCTCCCTCCTCCCGCAGCGCTTGGCGAAGCCCTGTTGGAATCCCGCTACTTCCACCACCACACCATCGTGCTGCTGGATCTCCATCAACCTCTCCTCCCCCCTTGCTGGATCAAGAAGGAGGAGATGTCGCTGCTCCGTACGTGTGTTGAACGCGGAGGTGCCGTCCGTTTGGCGCTAGGATCATCGGTGATTTGGCTCACGACGAGTACGACTCCATCAACCCCGTTCTCTTGAACGCTTCCGCTCGCGATCTACAAGGGTATGTAGATGCACTCCTTCCCTCTCGTTGCTAGTAAACTCCATAGATTGATCTTGGTGATGCGTAGAAAGTTTTGAATTTCTGCTACGTTCCCCAACAGTGGTATCAGAGCCAGGTTTATGCGTAGTTTCTATGCACGAGAAGAACACAAAGTAGTTGTGGGCGTCGATTTTGTCAATTTACTTGCCGTTACTAGTCTTATCTTGATTCGGCGGAATCGTGGGATGAAGCGGCCCGGACCGACCTTACACGTACTCTTACGTGAGACAGGTTCCAACGACTAACATGCACTAGTTGCATAAGGTGGCTAGCGGGTGTCTGTCTCTCCCACTTTAGTCGGATCGGATTCGATGAAAAGGGTCCTTATGAAGGGTAAATAGAAATTGGCATATCACGTTGTGGCTTTTGCATAGGTAAGAAACGTTCTTGCTAGAATCCCATAGCAGCCACGTAAAACATGCAACAACAATTAGAGGATGTCTAACTTGTTTTTGCAGGGTATGCTATGTGATGTGATATGGCCAAAAGGATGTGATGAATGATATATGTGATGTATGAGATTGATCATGTTCTTGTAATAGGAATCACGACTTGCATGTCGATGAGTATGACAACCGGCAGGAGCCATAGGAGTTGTCTTAATTTATTGTATGACCTGCGTGTCAATGAAAACGCCATGTAATTACTTTACTTTATTGCTAACCGTTAGCCATAGTAGTAGAAGTAATAGTTGGCGAGACAACTTCATGAAGACACGATGATGGAGATCATGGTGTCATGCCGGTGACGAAGGTGATCATGCCGCGCCTCGAAGATGGAGAGCTAAGGCGCAAGATGATATTGGCCATATCACGTCACTTTATGATTTGCATGTGATGTTTGTCATGTTTACATCTTATTTGCTTAGAACGACGGTAGCATAAATAAGATGATCCCTCACTAAAATTTCAAGAGACGTGTTCCCCTAACTGTGCACCGTTGCGAAGGTTCGTTGTTTCGAAGCACCACGTGATGATCGGGTGTGATAGATTCTAACGTTCGAATACAACGGGTGTTGACGAGCCTAGCATGTACAGACATGGCCTCGGAACACATGTGAAACACTTAGGTTGACTTGACGAGCCTAGCATGTACAGACATGGCCTCGGAACACAAGAGATCGAAAGATTGAACATGAGTCGTATAGTAGATGCGATCAACATGGAGATGTTCACCGATGATGACTAGTCCGTCTCACGTGATGATCGGACACGGCCTAGTTTGACTCGGATCATGTATCACTTAGATGACTAGAGGGATGTCTATCTGAGTGGGAGTTCATTAATCAGATGAACTCAATTATCATGAACATAGTCAAAAGGTCTTTGCAAATTATGTCATAGCTTACGCTTTAGCTCTACTGTTTAAGATATGTTCCTAGGGAAAATTTAGTTGAAAGTTGATAGTAGCAATTATGCAGACTGGGTCCGTAAACTGAGGATTGTCCTCATTGCTGCACAGAAGGCTTATGTCCTTAATGCACCGCTCGGTGTGCTGAACCTCAGCGTCGTCTGTAGATGTTGCGAAACATCTGACATACACGTGTTGATGACTACGTGATAGTTCAGTGCGTAATGCTAACGGTTTAGAATTGTGGCACCAAAGACGTTTTGAAACGTTGCAGAACATATGAGATGTTCCGAAGACTGAAATTGGGATTTCAGACTAGTGCCCACGTCAAGAGGTATGAGACCTCTGACAAGTTTCTTAAGCCTGCAGATTAATTGAGAAAAGCTCAATCGTTGAGCATGTGCTCAGATTGTCTGAGTGCCACAATCGCTTGAATCGAGTGGGAGTTAATCTTCCAGATGAGATAGTGATGGTTCTCCATAGTCACTGCCACCAAGCTATTAGAGCTTCGTGATGAACTATAACATATCAGTGATAGACATGATGATCCTTGAGCAACTCGCGATGTTTGACACCGCGAAAGTAGAAATCAAGAAGGAGCATCAATTGTTGATGGTTAGTAAAACCACTAGTTTCTAGAAGGGCAAGGGCAAGAAGGGATACTTCATGAAACGGCAAATCAGTTGCTGCTCTAGTGAAGAAACCCAAGGTTGAACCCAAACCCGAGACTAAGTGCTTCTAGGGGAACGGTCACTGAAGCGGAACTACCCTAGATACTTGATAGATGAGAAGGCAGGCAAGGTCGACAGAAGTATATTGGATATACATTATATGAATGTGTACTTTACTAGTACTCCTAGCAGCACCAGGGTATTAGATACCGGTTCGGTTGCTAAGTGTTAGTAACTCGAAATAAAAGCCGCGGAATAAACGGAGACTAGCTAAAGGTGAGATGACGATATGTGTTGGAAGTGTTTCCAAGGTTGATTTGATCAAGCATCACATGCTCCCTCTACCATCGAGATTGGTGTTAAACCTAAATAATTGTTATTTGGTGTTTGCGTTGAGCATAAACATGATTGGATTATGTTTATCGCAATACGGTTATTCATTTAAAGAGAATAATGGTTACTCTGTTTATTTGAATAATACCTTCAATGGTCTTGCACCTAAAATGAATCTCGATCGCAGTGATACACATGTTCGTGCCAAAAGATATAAAATAGTAATGATAGTACCACATACTTGTGGCACTGCCATTTGAGTCATATTGGTATAGAACGCATGAAGAAGCTCCATGTAGATGGATCTTCGGACTCACTCGTTTTTGAAAAGATTGAGACATGCGAACCATGTCTATTGGTATATGTATGCATGAAGAAACTCCATGCAGATGGATCGTTTGGACTCACTTGATTTTGAATCACTTGAGACATACAAATCATACCACATGGGCAAGATGACTGAAAGGCCTCGTTTTCAGTAAGATGGAACAAGAGAGCAACTTATTGGAAGTAATACATTTTGATGTATGCAGTCCAATGAGTGCTGAGGCATGCAGTGGATATCGTTATGTTCTTACTTCACAGATGATTTGAGTAGATGCTGAGTGTATTTACTTGATGAAACACAAGTCTGAATTATTGAAAGGTTCAAGTAATTTGAGAGTGAAGTTGAAGATCGTCGTGACAAGAGGATAAAATGTCTATGATATGATCATAGAGATATCTGAGTTACGAGTTTGGCACACAATTAAGACATTGTGGAAAGTGTTTCACAATTAATACCGCCTGGAACACCACAGAGTGATGGTGTGTCCGAACATCATAACTGCACCCTATTGGATATGTTGCATACCATGATGTCTCTTATCGAATTACCACTATCGTTTATGGGTTAGGCATTAGAGACAACCGCATTCACTTTAAAAGGGGCACCACGCAATTCCGTTGAGACGACACCGTTTAGAGAAACCTAAGTTGTCGTTTCTTAAAAGTTTGGGGCTGCGATGCTTATGTGAAAAGGTTTCAGGCTGATAAGCACGAACCCAAAGCGGATAAATGCATCTTCATAGAATACCCAAAATAGTTGGGTATACCTCCTATTTCAGATCTGGAAGCAAAAGTAATTGCCTCTAGAAACGGGTCCTTTCTCGAGGAAAAGTTTCTCTCGAAAGAATTGAGTGGGAGGATGGTGGAGACTTGATGAGGTTACTGAACCATGACTTCAACTAGTGTGTAGCAGGGTACAGGAAGTTGTTCCTGTGGCACCTACATCAATTGAAGTGGAAGCTTATGATAGTGATCATGAAACTTCGGATCAAGTCACTACCAAACCTCGTAGGTCGATAAGGATGCGTACTACTTCAGAGTGGTACGTGATCCTGTCTTAGATATCATGTTGTTAGACAATACTGAACCTACGAGCTATGGAGAAGCGATGGTGGGCCCATATTCTGACAAATGGTTAGAAGCCATGAAATCCGAGATAGGATCCATGTATCAGAACAAAGCATGGACTTTGGTGAACTTGCCCGATGATCGGCATGCCATTGAGATAAATGGATCTTTAAGAAGAAGACGGACATGGACCGTAATGTTACCGTCTATGAAGCTCGACTTGTGGCAAAGATTATTTTCACAAGTTCAAGGAGTTGACTACAATGAGATTTTCTCTTCCGTAGCGATGCTTAAGTCCGTCGGAATCATGTTAGCATTAGCTGCATTTATGAAATCTGGCAGATGGATGTCAAAAACAAGTTTCCTTACCAGTTTTCGTAAGGAAAGGTTGTATGTGATACAATCAGAAAGGTTTTGTCGATCCTAAGGATGCTAAAAGGTATGCTAGCTCCAGCGATCCTTCCATGGACTAGAGCAAGCATCTCGGAGTCAGAATATACGCTTTGATGGAGTGATCAAAGTTTTTGGGTTTATACAAAGTTTGTTAGAAACTTGTATTTACAATGAAGTGAGTGGGAGCGCTACAACATTTCTGATAAGTATATGTGAATGACATATTGTTGATCCGAAATGATGTAAAATTTCTGGAAAGCATAAAGGGTTGTTTGAAAGGAGTTTTTCAAAGGAAGACCTGGATAAAGCTTCTTACATATTGGGCATCAAGATCTATAGAGATAGATGAAGACGCCTAATGATACTTTCAAAGAACTCACACCTTGACGTGATTTTGAAAGAGTTCAAAATAGATCAGCAAAGAAGGAGTTCTTGGCTGTGTTACAAGGTGTGAGTATTGAGTAAGACTCAAGACCTGACCACAACAGAAGAGAGAGAAAGGACGAAGGTCGTCCCCTATGCTTTAGACGTAGGCTCTACAGTATGCTATGCTGTGTACCGCACATGAAGTGTGCCTTGCCATGAGTTGGTCAAGGGGTACAATAGTGATCCGGGAATGGATCACATGACAGCGGTCGAACTTATCCTTAGTATCTAGTGGACTAAGGAATTTTCTCGATTATGGAGGTGAAAAGGAGTTCGTCGTAAAGGGTTACGTCGATGCGAACTTTGACACTAATCCGGATGACTCTGAGTAGTAAACCGGATTCGTATAGTAGAGCAGTTATTTGAAATGGCTCCAAATAGCGCGTGGTAGCATCCACAAGATGACATAGATATTCGTAAAGCACACACGAATCTGAAAGGTTCAGACCCGTTGACTAATAACCTCTCTCACAAGCATAACATGATCAAACTAGAACTCATTGAGTGTTAATCACATAGTGATGTGAACTAGATTGTTGACTCTAGTAAACTCTTTGGATGTTGGTCACATGGTGATGTGACCTGTGAGTGTTAATCACATGGTGATGTGAACTAGATTATTGACTCTAGTGCAAGTGGGAGACTGTTGGAAATATGCCCTAGAGGCAATAATAAGTTGGTTATTATTATATTTCCTTGTTCATGATAATCGTTTATTATCCATGCTAGAATTGTATTGATAGGAAACTCAGATACATGTGTGGATACATAGACAACACCATGTCCCTAGTAAGCCTCTAGTTGACTAGCTCGTTGATCAATAGATGGTTAAGGTTTCCTGACCATGGACATTGGATGTCGTTGATAACGGGATCACATCATTAGGAGAATGATGTGATGGACAAGACCCAATCCTAAGCCTAGCACAAGATCGTGTAGTTCGTTTGCTAAGAGCTTTTCTAATGTCAAGTGTCATTTCCTTAGACCATGAGGTTGTGCAACTCCCGGATACCGTAGGAATGCTTTGGGTGTACCAAACGTCACAACGTAACTGGGTGGCTATAAAGGTGCACTACAGGTATCTCCGAAAGTGTCTGTTGGGTTGGCACGAATCGAGATTGGGATTTCTCACTCCGTGTAAACGGAGAGGTATCTCTGGGCCCACTCGGTAGGACATCATCATAATGTGCACAATGTGACCAAGGAGTTGATCACGGGATGATGTGTTACGGAACGAGTAAAGAGACTTGCCGGTAACGAGATTGAACAAGGTATCGGGATACCGACGATCGAATCTCGGGCAAGTAACATACCGATTGACAAAGGGAATTGTATACGGGATTGATTGAATCCCCGACATCGTGGTTCATCCGATGAGATCATCGTGGAACATGTGGGAGCCAACATGGGTATCCAGATCCCGCTGTTGGTTATTGGCTGGAGAACGTCTCGGTCATGTCTGCCTGGTTCCCGAACCCGTAGGGTCTACACACTTAAGGTTCAGTGACGCTAGGGTTATAGAGATATTAGTATGCGGTAACCCGAAAGTTTTTCGGAGTCCCGGATGAGATCCCGGACGTCACGGGGAGTTCCGGAATGGTCCGGAGGTAAATATTTATATATGGGAAGTCTTATTTTGGTCGCGGGAAAAGTTTCGCGCATTATCGGTATTGTACCGGGAGTGCCGAAAGGGGTTCGGGGGTCCACCAAGGGGGTCCACCAGCCCCGGGGGGCCACATGGGCTGTAGGGGTGTGCGCCTTGGCCTATATGGGCCAAGGGCACCAGCCCCAAGAGGCCCATGTGCCAAGAGATAAGGGAAAGGGAGAGTCCTAAAGGGGGAAGGCACATCCGAGGTGCCTTGGGGAGGATGGACTCCTCCCTGGCCGCACCCTTCCTTGGAGGAAGGGCCAAGGCAGCGCCCCCCTCTCCCTTGGCCCTATATATAGTGGGGGGGAGGGAGGGCAGCAATACCTAAGCCCTGGCGCCTCCCTCTCCCTCCCGTGACACATCTCCCTCCTCCCGCAGCGCTTGGCGAAGCCCTGTTGGAATCCCGCTACTTCCACCACCACACCGTCGTGCTGCTGGATCTCCATCAACCTATCCTCCCCCCTTGCTGGATCAAGAAGGAGGAGACGTCGCTGCTCCGTACGTGTGTTGAACGCGGAGGTGCCGTCCGTTTGGCGCTAGGATCATCGGTGATTTGGATCACGATGAGTACGACTCCATCAACCCCGTTCTCTTGAACGCTTCCGCTCGCGATCTACAAGGGTATGTAGATGCACTCCTTCCCTCTCGTTGCTAGTAAACTCCATAGATTGATCTTGGTGATGCGTAGAAAATTTTGAATTTCTGCTACGTTCCCCAACATCTTGCGCTCAGTTTCTTCAAGAATAGCAACGGGGTGCTCATGATAAGACAGATCTTCTTGGAGGTCAATCTCTTCGAAGTTGATGGTGCGCTCAGGCGTCTTGAAGCACTTGCGAAGCTGTGACACATGGAACACATCGTGCATGTTCGCGAAGTTGGGAGGAACCTCAAGTTGATAGGCGAGGTCGCCTCTTTTGCCAATGATCTTGAAAGGACCCACGTATCTAGGAGCAAGCTTCCCTTTGATACCGAAGCGACGAGTGCCTTTCATTGGAGAGACGCGGAGGTAGACATGGTCTCCGACCTCGAAAGCCAAATCACGGTGCTTACTATCATAGTAACTCTTCTGGCGCGATTGCGCGGCTTTGAGATTATCACGGATGACTTTACACATTTCTTCAGCTTCTGTGATTAAGTCATTGCCAAGAAGTTGGCGTTCACCAGTCTCTGACCAATTGAGAGGAGTACGACACTTTCTGCCATAGAGAATCTCGAATGGGGCCTTGCCCAAACTTGCTTGGAAGCTGTTGTTGTAGGAGAACTCGGCATATGGAAGACAGTCTTCCCATTTCATGCCAAAGGAAATTACACAAGCCCTGAGCATATCTTCAAGAATTTGATTGACTCGCTCGACTTGGCTACTAGTTTGAGGATGGAAAGCTGTGCTGAAGCGAATGTTTGTGCCCATGGCCTTCTGGAAGGAGTCCCAGAACTTAGAGGTGAAGATGCTTCCACGATCTGAAGAAATCAATTGTGGAATGCCGTGCAAGGAGACAATTCTGGAGGTGTATAGCTCTGCCAACTGAGCTGCTGTGATAGATTCTTTGATTGGAAGGAAATGAGCCACTTTAGAAAGCTTGTCAATGACAACGAAGATAGCATCATTTCCACGCTTGGACTTTGGAAATCCAGTCACGAAGTCCATTTCGATATGATCAAACTTCCACTCTGGGATAGCAAGAGGTTGAAGGAGACCAGCTGGTCGTTGGTGTTCTGCTTTCACTCTTCGACAGACATCACATTCATTCACGAATTGAGCAATTTCTCGCTTCATTCGAGTCCACCAATACGACTGCTTGAGGTCATGGTACATCTTCGTACTTCCAGGATGAATGGAAAGAAGATAATTGTGCGCCTCGTTCATTATGACTTTCCTTATATCACCCTTAGGAACCACAATCCGGTCCTCGAAGAATAAAGTGTCTTTGTCATCAATGCGATAGCACTTGTATTTGGAAAGACCCTTGTCGATACCACGTTTCACCTTCTTCACCATGGCATCCAGGAGTTGTGCCTCACGAATTTGATCTTCCAAAGTAGGAGAGACTATGAGGTTGGCAAGAAAGCCTTGAGGAACAACTTGGAGATTCAGCTTGCGGAAAGCTTCACAAAGATCCGGTTGGAGAGGCTTTAGAATTAAGCTGTTGCAATAAGCCTTCCTGCTTAAAGCATCTGCAATGACATTCGCCTTTCCTGGAGTATATTCAATACTCGGATTGTACTCTTGAATCATTTCGACCCATCGAGTCTGCTTGAGGTTGAGGTTGGGCTGAGTGAAGATGTACTTGAGACTCTTGTGATCGGTGAAAATGTCCACTTGTCTTCCCAACAAGAGATGTCTCCATGTTATCAATGCATGGACAACTGCCGCCAACTCAAGATCGTGAGTGGGGTAGTTCTTCTCATTGGGCTTCAACTGACGAGAGGTATAGGCCACAACTTTCTTCTCTTGCATTAACACAGCACCGAGACCTTGGAGAGAAGCATCACAGAAAACTTCAAATGGCTTGGATTCGTCAGGAGGAGTTAAGACAGGAGCTGTGACTAGTTTCTCTTTGAGAGTGTTGAAAGCAACGTCACACTCAGGAGACCAGACATACTTCACATGCTTCTGGAGGAGGTTGGAAAGAGGCTTTGCAACCTTAGAAAAATTCTCAACGAATCTTCGGCAATAGCTTGCAAGACCAAGAAAACTGCGAAGCTGCTTGACATTCTGAGGAGGTTCCCAATTCACAATTGCGGACACCTTCTCGGGGTTAACAGCGATTCCCTTGGCAGAGATGATGTGACCAATGTAAAGAACTTCATCGAGCCAAAACTCACATTTGGAGAACTTCGCATAGAATTGATACTCTCTGAGCTTGTCGAGCACCAATCGCAAATGTTTGGCATGATCCTTCTTATTCTTGGAGAAGACCAAGATATCATCGAGATACACCAGGACGAATTCATTGGTATAGGGGTTGAAGATGAAATTCATCATCCAAGAGAATACTGGAGGAGCATTGACAAGACCGAAAGACATGACAGTATATTCATAAGAACCAAAGCTTGTTCCAAATGCTGTCTTGGGAATATCTTCTTCACGAATGCGAATCTAATGATAACCCATACGAAGGTCAAGCTTGGAGAATACTTTAGCACCTTTGAGTTGTTCGAATAGCTCATTGATGTTGGGAAGTGGGTACTTGTTCTTGATTGTCTTCTTGTTCAATGGACGGTAGTCGACACAAAGTCGATCCGTGCCATCCTTCTTCCGGACAAAAAGAACACCACAACCCCATGGAGATGAACTCGGTCTGATCAAACCCAGACGCTCTTGTTCATCGAGCTGTTTCTTCAATTCCTTCAGCTCCTTGGGTCCAAGCTTGTATGGACGCTTGCAAACGGGTTAAGTGCTCGGCTCAAGATCAATAACGAACTCAACTGGCCGGTGAGGAGGCATACCCGGAAGCTCTTCTGGAAAGACATCTTGATACTCACAAACGACTGGAATTTGAGAGATGGCATTCAATTCTCCCTTCTCATTGAGAGAAAACAACCGAACGGTTTCATCACGAGTGGCATAAACAATCACATCCTCAGAAGAGTGTGTCAATTGAATTTCCCTGGCAGCACAATCAAGTTGAGCCTTGTGCTTAGAAAGCCAGTCCATCCCGAGAATTAGATCAATATCCGAGTCACCAAGAACAACTGGAGAAGACAGAAATTTATAGTTTCCCATCTTGATGGAAACATCCGGAACCATGGGGCTTGCATTCATGCATTTGCTCGGAGAGACAACTGCTAACGGTCTAGGAAAGCCTTGGAAAACCAACTCATGCTTGGATGCAAATGGTCTTGATATGAAACTAAGCGATGCACCAGTGTCAAAAAGAACTTTTGCAGGAATATCATTAACAGGAAGATTACCCATTATCACATCAGTAGATTCCTCCGCTTGAGCTGCATTCATCATGTTCACCTTTGCAAACTTGGAATTATGCTTGACCACTGCATTGCTGGAAGATCTGACAGGAGGAGGAGGCGGAAGACGCCTTTGGTTGAAACACTTGTTAGCATAGTGACCTTTCTGCTGACACTTGTTGCAAGTCACCTCTGAGAGTGGACGATGGTAAGGAGCACTGGACTTTGGAGCTTGATTCTGAGACTTGTTCTGATAGCCAGAGTTGGAAGAGTGGGAAGATCCATGGCCACCTTTGTTCTTCTGCTGGTAAGGCTGACGAAACGGAGGAGGAGGAGGCAGCCAGAACTTCTGTTGCTTAGCTGTCACAAGTGAGGAAGAAGAAGACTGAACTGCGTCTCTCACTCTCTTCTTAGAAGCCTCACACTTGAGCTGAGCAGCCTCTTGCTTCAGTGCCATATTATAGAATTGATCAAACTGAGTAGGCTCAACAAGAACGAGAGCTAACTGCAGATCCTCTCTAAGACCACCTCTGAAATGATAAATCATGCTCTTTTCATCAGGAACGTCTTGTTTAGCGAAGCGAGCAAGTTTCTGAAACTCGATGTTGAATTGATACACAGACATGTTGCCTTGCTTGAGATTGCAGAACTCCTCACGCTTGCTCTCAACAACACTTTGTGGAATGTGGTTGTGACACCCAAAATTTTATTTGGATTTTTCAAAAAAAATTATTGGACATGAGGGAGGTGATTTAATTTTTTTTTTCAAAAGAACTCTCCCTTTCAAAATACCTTTTTATGGCAAGAGTTTTAGTTGGATTCACCCAAGACTTGTTTTTGGTCTTGGAGGTTCTTGCTTTCTTATTTGGGCTCAAGACAAAATGCTTTTCATTTTGGGAAAATGACTTTTGAAAATCTCTTTGAAAATGCACTATGGCTTTTGGAATAATCCTTTACCACTTTCAACAATCCCCTCTTGCCATGGCCTTAGTGCAAATCCACTCTCCTAAACCTTCCCTCATCTTTGGATCATGATTTGCATCATGCCCAGCAAGTTGAACCTCTCCATATAATTATTTTTCATTTAAATCTTACCAAAACAATTTCTGTCCCCTATTCTAGCCCTTGGAGTTTTACAAAGGAGCTACCATCCCTGCTTTGATTTTTTCCCCCAAACCAATTCCCCTCCCTAGTCCCTTGAACCCTCAACCAAGATCCATGAAGATCCACTGGTCTTCAGTTCAAATTTTTCAAACTACACTTGCTGCAAGTTTGGACCAGATTTGGCAAATTTGGTGAAATTCATTCAAATCTTTCTCCAAAAATTCTGAGTAAAATCAGGCAGTCCCTGGGTGCATTGAGTGGTCACCTCACCAAGTCCCAGCCCCAGGAATTTTTTTCTCATTGCCAAATCTTTCTGTCGAACACCTGCAGTGCATTGTCAATGTCAAGTTCAGATAATTCAAAGAACAGTTCAGTGGCTTACTATCGTTTTCTTCAGAAACGGTTGTCGATCTCGACAGTGCCGCGTTGTCGCCGTGTTCCCCGTCCCCTCCCCCTTGTCCTCCGCACCGCACGAGCGCCTGGAGCCTAGCGGACGTCGGCGACGAGTAGGAGGAAGTGCGCCGCCCCGTGACCGACGCCAGCGGCGGCTTTGCGGCCGCCAGAGAGAGGCGCGGCGCAGACGGCGCCACCCAGCGTCGCCCAAGCCACCGGAGCTCGCCGCGTGGCCTTCCACTCCCCAGAACGCGCTGCCACTCTCGTTGTGAACCGCAGGGCGCGGAGCGCGCTCTCTGCCGCCGTCGTGCCCGTGCAGCCACCCCACCGTAGACTGGCGCCATTACGCCAAGACCAACCCAGTTTAGCAGTGGAACGGCACCAGTACACCTCACTGATGCTTCCTGGCCAACTAAACCACCTACTCATCCACGATGTCGCCGTAATTGCTCGCCGGAGATTCTCCGTTCACGGCCACCCCCTCGATCCGCCTATAAATAGAGGCCCCGAGCTTCAACTCGAACCCACACCACCTCTGCACTCCACCTAGAGCACGCCTAGCCACTGGAAGGGCCCCGAGGAGGTCTCCTTCCTCGACTCCGGCCGCCGCGACCCGCCACGGGATCCAGCTCGATTCACCCCCGTACGTGCACCTCCGCCTCCCATCTCTTGCCCGTAGCTTCCCTATGCATCCACTCTTCTGACCCGCGCTTCAATTCGAGGTTTGCAGCTCACCACCGGAGTTCCCCACCATCACCCGAACCGCCGTCCGCTGGAGAAAGTGTCGCCGTCGACGTGGTGCTCTCCGTCGGTCGAGTCCACCACCCACCGACGCGGAAGGACACGTTGAAGCTCTTGGTACCCTCGGATCTCCCTGACTCGCCGTGGTTCGACGCCGGCGTCCACCGCAGTCTTCGGGCGCCGGCGAGCTTTTAAACCTGACATGTGGACCCCCCCATGTCAGCCTCTGTTCTATTCTCCCTCGAACCGTTTTCTGTTGGCGCCTTCGGGCAAAATACGTTTTCCCTTTTGAGCCGGCGCATTTCTTTCCGAAGCGTTTTCTGTTTTCTCAGTTTAAACCCTGGAACTTTTCTGTTTCATTATAGATGAGTCCCTGGACAGAAACCTTTATAACTTTTTAATAAAAAAGGGATTTTTGAGTGATTCTTTTTCTGACAGTCTTAAAATTTTGTCTAGATTTTATAGGATTTATTTGGAAATTTTTTGGAGAAGTTTCTGTGCACGCGTTGGTTTTCACGTTAGTGCCCGTTTTCGTTATGCCGTAGGTTCCGGAAGAGGTGACGGAGCCGCGAACTTCGCCGAACTAGACTCCGACTTCTCCGAACCAGGCAAGCATGTTTGAACCGTTGATATGATAGGTGTTTGCATGTTTGCGTATAAGTTTGTGCGTGGCATATGAGTGTCGGTGAGTACCTCGTTGCTTGTGAGGCAACTACCCGCATGTTCCGTAGTTGCGATGATCTCTGGTGAGAGATGGCCTAATCATGTGGTGACATGAAGGGCAGCAAGGTGGTACTGTTGTAGCATACCAGCCTTGCGTCATCCGACAATTTCCGACGTTAACGTGGACGGAGTCACGTTATCGTTCTTTTCCCTTCCGTGCTACCACATGTTTCTTTGCCAAGATGCGGTTTAGTAAGTTGGTAACCTCTTTCCGTGTACACACCAAACAGAGGGGCCGGGATGATGGTTCCTTGGCCCAGGATTAAAGCCAATCATCCGGTCAGGGGGCATGGGTGTTTCCGGTTGGGACCGAGAGGGGGGGCACCACCTTAGAGCGCGCGTATAGAAATTTGATCCCATGCTACGCGAGGTTGTAGCCTCCCCGTCTCAAGGTTTTTCTTGAACGTCGCCGAGGGTGATCCCTGGCTTCGGAATGTTGAATGGGTGTGTACTGGTTAGACGTGTTTCTTCCAAAACACCGTAAACGGAACTAGTCCTCGTGACTACTGAAATCCGTTGGCTGTGGTTAAGTACAAACTCTGCAGAGTCAAATCCTCCCAAGTCATCGTATCCATGATCAAGTAGAGTAATCAGTACATCTCTATCTATCCTCATGGAAATTTATCCCCGGTGAACAATCTTAAGTGGTAACCCAGTTCGATTGTTATTCCTGCGGATGGACTAACCTCATATTTGTTTCGTACTTGTAATAATGTATGTTCTCGAGCTACTGAATTAATGAGCTACAATATAAGCCCTTTATGTGATGTCGCTCAGACGTCCGACTGTGGCATGTTTTGTATTTTATTTCTGTTATAAGCCCTTTATGTGATGTCGCTCAGACGTCCGACTATGGCATGTTTTGTATTTTATTTCTGTTATAAGCCCTTTATGTGATGTCGCTCAGACGTCCAACTGTGGCATGTTTTGTATTTTATTTCTGTTATAAGCCCTTTATGTGGTGTCGCCCCGACACCCGACTGCGGCATTACTATTCTTGCAGTTTCCTCTCGAGGAGTCATTCAGACCCTCGTTTGGCACCAGTATTACATTTCTTGCAGTTTCCTCTCGAGGAGTCATTCAGACCCTCGTTTGGCACCAGTATTACATTTCTTGCAGTTTCCTCTCGAGGAGTCATTCAGACCCTCGTTTGGCACCAGTATTACATTTCTTGCAGTTTCCTCTCGAGGAGTCATTCAGACCCTCGTTTGGCACCCAGTATTTATTATCTCTATGACTGAACGCACTGGTTAATTTTTTCATATGCTTCGTGTTTACATTTGTTATATCTTATGTCCGAACTGTCTTGCGAGTACTTTCATAGTACTCACCTGGCTTGTTGATTTGGCCAGATGTTGACGAAGGCGATCTCTTGGATGAAGAGTTTGATAGCGCGTCCGACGCCTAGAGGAGTCCCAGTCAGTCCCGTGCGATCCCGGATATTGGTCACTTGTATTATATACGCTTCCGCCTCCCGCAATAAGTCTCCTCGAGCCTCACTCCGACGCTCGAAGAGCTGTAGTCCTCAGGAGTCATATCACCCGCTTCGCGGTGATATTTCCACCACCGTTATTATCGTGAGTTAGTAGTTATGCCACCCTATCCGCCGTCTTGTTCTATCGGCGTGCATGTAATAAATTGTTGAGCAGCCCCCGCTCAACCTTGTATTATATTCGGTACTCCTGGTATTTTTCTTCTGTGACCAAGATATTGTCTACCAGTGAGAAGGAATTCTTCTTTACTGGTCTGTAAAAGGGATCGGTCTCTCAATAATTATTTTATTGAAAAACCGGTCGCGACAAGCTTGGTATCAGAGCCAGGCTGACTGTAGGAAGCCACTAGGTGCGATCGCTAATCGGTTATTAGCGTCTTTTGTGCTTTTTCAGCTTTTTGCAATTGTAGCCATTTTTTGTTGGTCATCATAAATTTATGACATGACTACTCAGAATTTTTGCCTACTTTTGCAGATGGCTGGCAGTAGCTGTGAGAACCGAGTGTTCACGAACGTGCCCGAGGGGTTTGTCAAGCTCGTCGTCTCCATCACCAAGCTCGCGGTCGGGCCAGCGACCCCGCCCGGAGTTCACACTTTACCAGCACAAGCTCAGTGACGACGTGTCTATGCACCAGGCTGTGGTGCAATTCAAGGGAGGACGTTCTGCAGCTCGCCACTTCCATTTTGTGGGAAGGGCCATGCCTACGGAGAGGCATGCCATGCAGATGGCTGCCCGTGAGGCGATAGCTCGTCTTCGGGACATCCTTCCTACGATGAAGACTCGTCGCTACCGCTACCTCCCATGCCACGTGCCATACACCAGTCACTACGCATTCGCCTGCCATCGGGGAGAGCGAGATGGAGCCATCGAGATGGTTGTGGAGTACCTCAAGGCTCTGGAGGAGTCATTCGACAACCTCGTAGACGATCTTGTGGCTGCCCGCATGGACTTAGTCCGGGGCGGTCCTGCCTGCAGGAAGGAGCTTCTTCACACAGCACCACCTCTGACATTCGTCTCGTCCTCGGCATCTTATGCACCGGCCATTTTGGCCACTGCTCGCCGTCTGCCTACCACTGAGGAGTTCGACCGAGTCATCGCTCCTACGCCAGTCAGAGCTGCACCGCCTGCCACTCCCACACTACCGCCTGCCACTCCCACACTACCGCCTGTCGCCCCTGCGCCATCACCGCAGCGCAGTGTTACGCGCCAGGAGCCAGCTAGAGAGGAGGTGGAGGTTGATTCTCCTGGACCGCTGAGTCTTGCCCTCGGCAAGGGGAAGGAAATCTTCACCATCTCCGACTGAGAGCACCGAGTAGCCGCGCGTTATGTCTGCTTGTATGATGTGTTTCCTCTGTACGCTAGTTTGTATTGGTGTGTTTGCTGCCTTCCGGAGGAGTACGCTAGTCTAAATAACATGTCAGGAATGTGTACGCGCATCCTGAGTGCTGTATCGTGTGTTTGCTTTTCGCATGTAAGATTTAAGCTAAGCGGTTTTTATCCGTGCAAAATCGTCCATGTTTTCTTAAAAACCTTGAGGTCTTTTAAATTGTTGCCTTTGCAAGATTTTCCTTGTGCTACACAGTTCTTCTCATGAGTTTTTGCTAAACAATACCCCCAGACTGGAAAAATGTCTCGTCCGTGGACTCGCTCCATGCCCAATCAGCCAGAAGAGGTTTATGGGACACAGACTAGCAACAATTTCACTCAGGGTCAGTCCAGTCAACAGGACAGCGAAGCAGCCCTGTCTCAAGTATGCCGTCTCTTCGAACAAAGCCAACAACAGCACCAAGAGATGATGAATCATGTCATCAATATGGGAAACCACCGTGAACCCTATCAACCACATTCCAAGTTATCTGAGTTACAGAAGACTCGCCCTTCAACTTTTGCTCACACCGATAGGCCGCAAAAAGCCGATGATTGGCTCCGTGACATTGAAAGGAAACTGATTATTGCTCAGTGTTCAGATCATGAGAAGGTGCTTTATGCACCACACTACCTTACTAGAGCAGCTGCAGCATGGTGGGAAAACTTCCTACACATGCATCCCAGTGAGCACAACATCACCTGGGAAGAGTTCAAGGAAGGTTTTCGTGGGGCACACATCCCCAGGAGCATCATAAAAATCAAGAAGAGAGAATTTGACGATCTCAAGTAAAGGGGCATGTCAGTGACAGAATACAACGGTCAGTTTACCCTGCTATCTCGTTACGCCTACGACGAGCACATGCCAGAAAACAAGAAGATGGAAAAATTCCTGGACGGCCTGGCACCAGCACTAAGATGCCAACTGGTTGTACACACCTTTCCGGATTTTAAAACTCTGGTAGACAAGGCAATTACCTTGGAGAATGAGCGCCGTAGTCTGGAAGATATCCGTAAGCGAAAGAGGGACAAGACGACTCTTGCTCGCAACAACCGAATCAAGACGGAGGTTCCAAGGACAGAAGCAAGGAGATCCACGACTACTGACCCAAGGCCCGTCAGACAGTTTCATGCCAGAGATAAGGAGTACACGTACCGTCCAGGGGTCACCTGCTATGCTTGTGGTGAAGAAGGGCACTATGCTAAACAGTGCCCAAAACCAAGGAACTCGGCCCCCAAGCCAAACAATGGTGGAAACAATCCAGCCCCCAAGCGCAACAATTTCAATCCCAACAACAACCACAGGAAGGGCACCTGAACCATGTGACCAGGGAAGAAGCGCAGAATGCCCCAGACATCGTGCTCGGTACGTTCCCTGTCAACACATTACCTGCCATGGTTTTGTTTGATTCTGGAGCTTCCCATTCGTTCGTTTCGAAAGAGTTTTGTTTTACAACATGGTTTTCCGATACTTCCCTTGGAAAAATCTATGATCATCAAGTCCCCTGGAAATATGCAAATTGCTCAGGGTTACTGCCAAGGAGTGGTCATTGAGTTCGAACGACTACAATTCCAAGCAAATCTCATCGTGTTGGAGAGTAAAGGACTGGATGTCATTTTAGGGATGGACTGGTTAACAACCAACAAAGGATTCATTGACTGTTTCAATCGGACCGTGATTCTCACCCACCATCATGGCAAGACAATAAAGGTTACAGCTCAAGAAAGACCACGAACACGGCAACCAAAGCTGAACAAAGTGGACGTTTCAGAACTAAGAAAAGTTCCAGTGGTATGCGAGTTTCCTGACGTATTTCCCGAAGAACTGCCAGGCATCCCACCAGACCGAGAGATAGAATTCAGCATCAAACTAGCACCTGGCACCGCTCCCATCTATAAGAAACCTTATAGAAGGGCACCCTCAGAATTGGTGGAGTTAAAGAAGCAGATAAAGGAATTATTGGACAAAGGATTTATTCGAGCCAGCTCCTCACCATGGGGTTCGCCAGTGTTGGTCGCCAAGAAAAAGGATGGGACTCTGAGACTGTGTATAGACTATCGAGCCCTCAATATGGTCACCATCAAAAACAAATATCCGATGCCACGGATAAATGATTTGTTTGACCAGCTCACACAAGCCAAGGTGTTCTCAAAGATTGATTTGAGGTCGGGATATCATCAACTGAAAGTTCGGACAAAAGATATCCCCAAGACAGCATTCACTTCCAGATACGGATTATATGAATTCACAGTGATGCCTTTTGGTCTAACAAACGCCCCCGCATATTTTGTCCACCTCATGAACAAGGTGTTCATGAAATTCATGGACAAATTTGTTGTGGTGTTCATCGACGATATTCTGGTATACTCAAGGACACCAGAAGAGCATGCTGAGCATCTCAGAATTGTTTTGGGAGAATTGAGGAAACATCAGTTGTATGCCAAATTTAGCAAGTGTGAATTTTGGCTAAGACAAGTTGGTTTTCTAGGCCATATATTGAACCATGAAGGCGTGGCCGTAGACCCAGAAAAAGTCAAAGCCATACTTGACTGGAAGCCGCCCGCCAACGTTACGGATGTGCGGAGTTTCCTGGGAATGGCCGGATATTACAGAAGATTTATTGAAGGATTCTCCACTGTGGCAAAGCCAATAACCCAGTTGCTCAAGAAGGACAAGAAATTTGTATGGACCGAAGCATGCGAGAAAAGCTTCCAAGAACTCAAGAAGAAGCTGACAACCGCACCGGTCTTAACTGTACCAGACATACACAAGAGTTTTGAAGTGTATTGTGACGCGTCCCGAAAAGGTCTCGGATGTGTGCTAATGCAGGATGGCAAAGTTGTCGCGTATGCCTCCAGGCAGCTGCGAAAACATGAGGAAAATTACCCAACACATGACTTGGAGCTAGCAGCCGTCATTCATGCACTCAAGGAGTGGAGGCACTTCCTGTTGGGAAATCGCTGTGAAATATATACGTACCATAGGAGACTCAAATATATTTTCACACAGCCAGAGCTAAATTTACGCCAACGACGCTGGTTGGAATTGGTCAAGGACTATGATGTCGGCATTCACTACCATCCAGGGAAGGCAAATGTAGTGGCTGATGCCCTTAGTCGAAACCCCAGCCCGGACAATGACGGTCCGCAAAACTTGAGGCCTGAGTTTCAGCAAGAGTTCGCTAGGCTCAACATGATGTTAGTCTCTGAGGGCACCGTATCAAATCTGGAGATACAACCCACCCTGGTGGAACAAATTAAGAAGGCTCAACAGGGACATCCCAGCATCGAAGGTATAAAGAAGAAAATGAACCTTGGTAAGGCTTCCGAGTTCGTCACAGACAGTGAAGGAATATTATGGTACGGAGACAGACTTTGCATACCCAACATTGAGGAACTCAAGCAACAAATCTTAACCGAAAGCCACACTGCTCCATACTCAATCCATCCTGGAGGAACCAAAATGTACAAGGACATTCAGGAAAGATTTTGGTGGCACAGTATGAAAAGAGATATAGGAACGTTTATTGCTTGTTGCGAATCATGTCAACGCATCAAGGCCGAGCATCAAAAGCCAGCAGGGTTACTCCAGCCAAACAGGATACCGGAGTGGAAATGGGATGAAATAGGAATGGACTTCATTGTCGGGTTACCCCGATCACAACGCGGAAATGACGCCATATGGGTCATCACAGACCGACTAACCAAGGTTGCTCATTTCATTCCAGTGAAAACTACCTACTCCACACAAAGACTGGCCAAACTTTATCTCTCCCGTGTAGTTTGCTTGCATGGAGTCCCAAAGACTATAATATCCGACCGAGGCACACAATTTGTCTCCAAATTTTGGGATCACCTGCAACAAGCTCTGGGCACGCAACTAGCATTCAGTACAGCGTACCACCCTCAGACAGATGGACAAACAAAACGTGTGAACCAAATCCTAGAGGATATGCTGAGAGGGGTCTGCAACGGTTCAAAATTAAGGGGAAGCTAGCCCCGAGATTTATTGGACCATTTTGTGTAAAGGCACGAAGAGGCACGGTAGCCTACCAACTAGATTTGCCCAAGGAGCTGTCAGACGTCCATGACGTATTCCACGTCTCACAATTGAGAAAATGTGTGAGTAACCCGGAGAAGCATGTACCTCATGAGAGCATTGATATGCAACCAGACCTCACCTACCGAGAGAGGCCAGTAAAGATATTGGAAGAGTCTGAACGGAGGACCCGTCAGAAAACGACAAAATTTTTCAGGGTTCAGTGTAGCAAC
Organism: Triticum aestivum; assembly: GCF_018294505.1. Lineage (NCBI taxonomy): Eukaryota > Viridiplantae > Streptophyta > Magnoliopsida > Poales > Poaceae > Triticum > Triticum aestivum. The sequence continues at coordinate 427,238,677 of NC_057811.1, read as the reverse complement.
CACACCGAGGATGAAGCTACATGGGAAAGGGAAGATTTTCTCCAGGAAGAATATCCATATCTATTTGAGGATTAGCAGAAATCTCGAGGACGAGATTTTTCCTAAGGGGGTAGGTGTTGTGACACCCAAAATTTTATTTGGATTTTTCAAAAAAAATTATTGGACTTGAGGGAGGTGATTTAATTTTTTTTCAAAAGAACTCTCCCTTTCAAAATACCTTTTTATGGCAAGAGTTTTAGTTGGATTCACCCAAGACTTGTTTTTGATCTTGGAGGTTCTTGCTTTCTTATTTGGGCTCAAGACAAAATGCTTTTCATTTTGGGAAAATGACTTTTGAAAATCTCTTTGAAAATGAACTATGGCTTTTGGAATAATCCTTTACCACTTTCAACAATCCCCTCTTGCCATGGCTTTAGTGCAAATCCACTCTCCTAAACCTTCCCTCATCTTTGGATCATGATTTGCATCATGCCCAGCAAGTTGAACCTCTCCATATAATTATTTTTCATTTAAATCTTACCAAAACAATTTCTGTCCCCTATTCTAGCCCTTGGAGTTTTACAAAGGAGCTACCATCCCTGCTTTGATTTTTGCCCCCAAACCAATTCCCCTCCCTAGTCCCTTGAACCCTCAACCAAGATCCATGAAGATCCACTGGTCTTCAGTTCAAATTTTTCAAACTACACTTGCTGCAAGTTTGGACCAGATTTGGCAAATTTGGTGAAATTCATTCAAATCTTTCTCCAAAATTTTTGAGTAAAATCAGGCAGTCCCTGGGTGCATTGAGTGGTCACCTCACCAAGTCCCAGCCCCAGGAAATTGTTTCTCATTGCCAAATCTTTCTGTCGAACACCTGCAGTGCATTGTCAATGTCAAGTTCAGATAATTCAGAGAACAGTTCAGTGGCTTACTGTCGTTTTCTTCAGAAACGGTTGTCGATCTCGACAGTGCCGCGTTGTCGCCGTGTTCCCTGTCCCCTCCCCCTTGTCCTCTGCACCGCACGAGCGCCTGGAGCCTAGCGAACGTCGGCGACGAGCAGGAGGAAGTGCGCCGCCCCGTGACCGACGCCAGCGGCGGCTTTGCGGCCGCCAGAGAGAGGCGCGGCGCAGACGGCGCCACCCAGCGCCGCCCAAGCCACCGGAGCTCGCCGCGTGGCCTTCCACTCCCCAGAACGCGCTGCCACTCTCGTCGTGAACCGCAGGGCGCGGAGCGCGCTCTCTGCCGCCGTCGTGCCCGTGCAGCCACCCCACCATGGACCGGCGCCATTATGCCAAGACCAACCCAGTTTAGCAGTGGAACGGCACCAGCACACCTCACTGATGCTGCCTGGCCACCTAAACCACCTGCTCATCCACGACGTCGCCGTAATTGCTCGCCGGAGATTCTCCTTTCACGGCCACCCCCTCGATCCGCCTATAAATAGAGGCCCCGAGCTTCAACTCGAACCCACACCACCTCTGCACTCCACCTAGAGCACGCCTAGCCACTGGAAGGGCCCCGAGGAGGTCTCCTTCCTCGACTCCGGCCGCCGCGACCCGCCACGGGATCCAGCTCGATTCGCCCCCGTGCGTGCACCTCCGCCTCCCATCTCTTGCCAGTAGCTTCCCTATGCATCCACTCTTCTGACCCGCGCTTCAATTCGAGGTTTGCAGCTCACCACCGGAGTTCCCCACCATCACCCGAACTGCCATCCGCCGGAGAAAGTGTCGCCGTCGATGTGGTGCTCTCCGTCGGTCGAGTCCACCACCCACCGACGCGGAAGGACACGCTGAAGCTCTTGGTACCCTCCGATCTCCCTGACTCGCCGTGGTTCGACGCCGGCGTCCACCGCAGTCTTTGGGCGCCGGCGAGCTTTTAAACCTGACATGTGGACCCCCCATGTCAGCCTCTGTTCTATTCTCCCTCGAACCGTTTTCTGTTGGCGCCTTCGGGCAAAATACGTTTTCCCTTTTGAGCCGGCGCATTTCTTTCCGAAGCGTTTTCTTTTTTCTTAGTTTAAACCCTGGAACTTTTCTGTTTCATTACAGATGAGTCCCTGGACAGAAACCTTTATAACTTTTTAATAAAATGGGATTTTTGAGTGATTCTTTTTCTGACAGTCTTAAAATTTTGTCTAGTTTTTTATATGATTTATTTGGAAATTTTTTGGAGAAGTTTCTGTGCACGCGTTGGTTTTCACGTTAGTGCCCGTTTTCGTTATGCCGTAGGTTCCGGAAGAGGTGACGGAGCCGCGAACTTCGCCGAACTAGACTCCGACTTCTCCGAACCAGGCAAGCATGTTTGAACCTTTGATATGATAGGTGTTTGAATGTTTGCGTATAAGTTTGTGCGTGGCATATGAGTGTCGGTGAGTACCTCGTTGCTTGTGAGGCAACTACCCGCATGTTCCGTAGTTGCGATGATCTCTGGTGAGAGATGGCCTAATCATGTGGTGACATGAAGGGAAGCAAGGTGGTACTGTTGTAGCATATCAGCCTTGCGTCATCCGACAATTTCCGACGTTAACGTGGACGGAGTCACGGTATCGTTCTTTTCCCTTCCGTGCTACCACATGTTTCTTTGCGAAGATGCGGTTTAGTAAGTTGGTAACCTCTTTCCGTGTACACACCAAACAGAGGGGCCGGGATGATGGTTCCTTGCCCCAGGATTAAAGCCAGTCATCCGGTCAGGGGGCATGGGTGTTTCCGGTTGGGACCGAGAGGGGGGGCACCCCCTTAGAGCGCGCGTATAGAAATTTGATCCCATGCTACGCGAGGTTGTAGCCTCCCCGTGTCAAGGTTTTTCTTGAACGTCGCCGAGGGTGGTCCCTGGCTTCGGAATGTTGAATGGGTGTGTACTGGTTAGACGTGTTTCTTCCAAAACACCGTAAACGGAACTAGTCCTCATGACTACTGAAATCCGTTGGCTGTGGTTAAGTACAAACTCTGCAGAGTCAAATCCTCCCAAGTCATCGTATCCATGATCAAGTAGAGTAATTAGTACATCTCTATCTATCCTCGTGGAAATTTATCCCCGGTGAACAAGCTTAAGTGGTAACCCAGTTCGGTTGTTATTCCTGCGCATGGACTAACCTCATATTTGTTTCGTACTTGTAATAATGTATGTTCTCGAGCTACTGAATTAATGAGCTACAATATAAGCCCTTTATGTGATGTCGCTCAGACGTCCGACTGTGGCATGTTTTGTATTTTATTTCTATTATAAGCCCTTTATGTGATGTCGCTCAGACGTCCGACTGTGGCATGTTTTGTATTTTATTTCTGTTATAAGCCCTTTATGTGATGTCGCTCAGACGTCCGACTGTGGCATGTTTTGTATTTTATTTCTGTTATAAGCCCTTTATGTGGTGTCGCACCGACGCCCGACTGCAGCATTACTATTCTTGCAGTTTCCTCTCGAGGAGTCATTCAGACCCTCGTTTGGCACCAGTATTACATTTCTTGCAGTTTCCTCTCGAGGAGTCATTCAGACCCTAGTTTGGCACCAGTATTACATTTCTTGCAGTTTCCTCTCGAGGAGTCATTCAGACCCTCGTTTGGCACCAGTATTACATTTCTTGCAGTTTCCTCTCGAGGAGTCATTCAGACCCTCGTTTGGCACCAGTATTACATTTCTTGCAGTTTCCTCTCGAGGAGTCATTCAGACCCTCGTTTGGCACCAGTATTACATTTCTTGCAGTTTCCTCTCGAGGAGTCATTCAGACCCTCGTTTGGCACCCAGTATTTATTATCTCTATGACTGAACGCACTGGTTAATTTGTTCATATGCTTCGTGTTTACATTTGTTATATCTTATGTCCGAACTGTCTTGCGAGTACTTTCATAGTACTCACCTGGCTTGTTGATTTGGCCAGATGTTGACGAAGGCGATCTCTTGGATGAAGAGTTTGATAGCGCGTCCGACGCCTAGAGGAGTCCCAGTCAGTCCCGTGCGATCCCGGATATTGGTCACTTGTATTATATACGCTTCCGCCTCCCGCAATAAGTCTCCTCGAGCCTCACTCCGACGCTCGAAGAGCTGTAGTCCTCAGGAGTCATATCACCCGCTTCACGGTGATATTTCCACCACCGTTATTATCGTGAGTTAGTAGTTATGCCACCCTATCCGCCGTCTTGTTCTATCGGCGTGCATGTAATAAATTGTTGAGCAGCCCCCACTCAACCTTGTATTATATTCGGTACTCCTGGTATTTTTCTTCTGTGACCAAGATATTGTCTACCAGTGAGAAGGAATTCTTCTTTACTGGTCCGTAAAAGGGATCGGTCTCTCAATAATTATTTTATTGAGAAACCGGTCGCGACAGTGGTGCGCTTTGAAGTCTCGTCAGAAGTCAGTCCAAGTGATCACACGACCTCCTCTGAAATCTTTGTATTGTTGATACCAATCAGCAGCTTGGTCCTTGAGCTGAAAAGAAGCGAACTTGACATAGTCCTCAGGCCTGACATTGCTACATTCAAAATGCTTGTTGATGTCCATGAGCCAATCATCGACATCTGTGGCCTCGGCACAGTAGCTGAAAGACTTGGGCTGATTTGCAAGAAACTGGTTGAGAGTAGCAAAGTGAGGCTGATTGTTGCCTTGACCTTGATTTCCTTGATTGCCTTGCCCTTGGGTGCGTTCTTGCAAGAGTTGCAGAATCATCTGAGCATTGGCGTTGGTGGCTGCCATGATAGCTTGCCATGCCTCCGGAGGAGGAGGTGGTGGCGGAGGGTTTGCTTGACTCCCTTCATTGCGATCCGGATTCTGACGTATTGGCGGAGCCATCCTGAAGAGGGTGACATCCGTTAGCATCTTGATAGACAAATAGACAAGTTGAATCAACGGATAGAAATTGCAACATATAGTCTTCACAATAAACATTCGAACGAGGATGAACGAATGAATTCCATAGTAAGTCATCACACTTCCATTAAGTTGAGAAGCCACTTAGAAAAAGGTATGGAATCAACATCTGTCTACGAAGCAAATCGAATACCACAATTCAAAACAAAACAAAGTATTGGCTTGCAGAATAAGCCGGAACAAACATATGATAGAGATTTCGTCCGAAGTTTTCGTGGTGGGGCCCACACGGGCTCGATCGTACAGCACCATCATGTACAAGGCTGTGCACATGACATACGAAGCGTCCCCGAGTCGGCATAGCCAAGGACTCTTTAAGACACTACGAGACCACTGTAAAACCAACCGTGGAAAGGCGGACAACTAGACGTCGAACCCCAATCTCATATCATGCGTCTGTCGGAAAGATATCCTAAGGCTACTTGAATTCCCACTTATAAACTCCCGAAACTTTCTGGTTATGCAATCTGGTGTTGGGGATACAGGGGTCACAAAATATATCACCCAAACTAGCAATCCCTAGATCCAGCTGTATCCATCCGTCAACACATAACCAAGAAACCTTCGGAAATCGTTTACCTCAACCTTCGAAAAGCATCCGTTATACAAGTTATGGCAATACTCCCGAACTCCCGCCCCAGTACTGGGTGGCGTCGAGGTGATCTCACCAACAACTACATAAAAGAGATTTCGATGTCGACGAAACTCAGGTATTCCAGAACTGCAACGATAAAATTGTGACGACAACACCTCGGAGCTCAACTCCCCGGGACACTGCCACAACCCCTAAATGTCAGGAGGCACCAAGAACAATGTTCTCGTCACAAAACCATCGGAACGATTCCAAGATACCCGCGTGATCCTAAAAAAAATTTAGTGAAATTTGAGGAGAGAATAGTCAAAACTTCTACGTCGGGAGACCTCACCAGAGCGACGAAAGGACTGAGGAGTAAAAAGAATCCTACTCTCCGATATATATAATCCTAAGACTCAAAAGATTTTTGTTCTAGACTCAACAACGCCAGTGATTCGATCAAGCAGGGGGCTCCTAAGTCGGGGATGGCTCTGATTACCAACTTGTAACGCCCATGATGCGGCTATATCTCCCACGTGTTGAGGCACGACTTAGAGGCATAACCGCATTGTGGTTTTGTCGCAAGAAGGGTCAGCTTCACACAATCCCATGTAATGAACAAGAATGGGATAAAGAGTTGGCTTACAATCGCCACTTCACACAATACATAAATATAATCCATACATCATCCAAAATACACACATGGACCGACTACGGTCAAGATCCAAATGAAAATAAGATAACCCCAAATGCTAGATCCCCGATCGTCCCAACTGGGCTCCACTACTGATCATCAGGAAAAGACACATAGTAACGACCACGTTCCTCGTCGAACTCCCACTTGAGATCGACCCCATCATCTGCACTGGTATCGTCGGCACCTGCAACTGTTTTGGTAGAATCTGTGAGTCACGAGGACTCAGCAATCTCACACCCGGGAGATCAAGACTGTTTAAGCTTATAGGAAAGGATGGTGTAATGAGGTGGAGCTGCAGCAAGCAATAAGCATATATGGTGGCTAACTTGCGCAAATGAGAGCGAGAAGAGAAACAACGGAACGGTCGTCATCTAGCAATGACCAAGAAGTGATCCTGAACTTCTACTTACGTCATACATAACTCAGACCGTGTTCACTTCCCTGACTCCGCCGAGAAGAGACCATCACGGCTACACACACAGTTGATGTATTTTAACTGGGTCAAGTGACAAGTTCTCTACAACTGGACATTAACAAATTCCCATCTGCCTCATAACCGCGGGCACGGCTTTCGAAAGATAATACCCTGCAGGGGTGTCCCAACTTAGCCCATCATAAGCTCTCACGGTCAACGAAGGATAAAACCTTCTCCCGGAAAGACCGGATCAGTCTCGGAATCCCGGTTTACAAGACATCTCGACAACGGTAAAACAAGACCAGCAAAGCCGCCCGAATGTGCCGACAAATCCCGATAGCAGCTGCACATATCTCATTCTCAGGGCACACCGGATTGTCGAAGCTTCCAATAGGCGAGCCCAGAGTTGCCCCTGGTGGCCACCGGCGACTGACAGGTTGGACCAATATTTAGAGGAGCACTGGCCCGGGGGTTTAAATAAAGATGACCCTCGGGCTCGCGAAAACCCGGGGGGAAAGGCTTAGGTGGCAAATGGTAAAACCAAAGTTGGGCCTTGCTGGAGGAGTTTTATTCAAGGTGAACTATCAAGGGGGTCCCATAAATCACCCAACCGCGTAAGGAACGCAAACTCAAGGAACATAATACCGGTAAGACAGAAACTAGGGGGGCAAGAGTGGAACAAAACACCAGGCATAAGGCCGAGCCTTCCACCCTTTACCAAATATATAGATGCATTAAGTAAATAAGAGATATTGTGATATCCCAACATATCCATGTTCCGACATGGAACCAACTTCAACTTCACCTGCAGCTAGCAACGCTATAAGAAGGGCTGAGCAAAAGCGGTAACTTAGCCAAACAACGGTTTGCTAGGAAAGGATGGTTAGGGGCTCTCATGGAAATGTGGGAGGCATGATATAGCAAGTGGTAGGTAGTGCAGCATGGCAAAAGAACGAACAACTAGCAAATCAAAGATAGAAGTGATTTCGAGGGTATGGTCATCTTGCCTGCAAGGTTCTCAGAGTTGTCGAAAGCTTGATCCTCGTAATCGTACTCAACAGGTTCCTCGTTCACAAACTCGTCTCCCGGCTCTACCCAAGACAAGAACACAAGCAACGGAACCACAATCAATCACGAGAAATTCACAAGCAACATGATGCAAAACATGTATGATATGCGAGATATGATATGCGATGCATATGCGTGCTCCGGAAGGAAAATGATGAACAAGGCAGTAACTTGGCAAACCAAGCATGCCACTGGAAAGATGAGATTATTTCGGTCCAAATCGATATAAAGATCACCGGAAACGGATGCACGGTTTGCAAATGGCAAGCAAAACAAGAATGACACGAAACTGCGATTAAAAGCATGATAGCACTTAAAATGCAACAAGTAACAATGCTACAACACTCCAATATAGCAACAAAGCATATGGAAGTGATCTACAGGAGATGCTTGACAAAAGATGAACACTGAGCTACGGCTAGATCACAACATAACAGGTTCAAACAAGCATGGCAAAAGTACAAAATATAACAGGTTCACTGACTTGGTGAAATTACTGGACATGGCAGAAACAGCATCAGGTAGCAATGTTCAGAGCACGAAAAAAACATGCTACAGGAACCTAACATGGCAAAACAAGGCATGGCAGTATTCTACAAAAAGCATATGACAAAAGTCCCTTAGTGACCATAAGCCAAAAAGGACCAGAAGATATGATGGAAACCATGTAAACATAGCAAGTTTCGTTAACAGGTTCCAGACTTGCCAGAAAACATAGCATGGCAGAAACAATAATATGAAGGCATCTTGGTGAGCTTGATGCACTCACCACAAAGCAATGCATGAAAAAACAAGCATACCAACAGCAAGATGGAATGTTTATGAAGCTATACATGGCAAGAGCAAATACATAGCATGAATGGATCAACTACAACAAGCTTGGCAAATTGAATAACACGTAAACAATCTGCCAGAAATATTTTAAAGCAAAAGTAGCGCAAGATTGAGTCATGCTATGGCACTCCATAACCGCAAAAAAGGGAAGGAATGAATCAATTACAACAATATGTACAAAACATCCTTACTAAACATCTTCAAAATATGCATGGATCTCTCTGTAGCATCAAGTTTACACGGCAACAAAATAACAGCAGACAAAGACTGAGAAATCAGTCCCCCTGAAATCAGAAACATTACGGAGCCTAGTTTGCATGCTTGTGCTAGTCACCACAGAAATCAAAAAAATACATGGCATACACCACTGAAAAGATGGCATGGCATACAACAAAACACATGTAGAGCTCATGCCCATAAGATGGACAGATTAAATGCAACAAAAATAACAAATCTCCAAGTTCTGCTAAGTAACAGCAGATCACAGCAAGTAGCACTCTTGCACCAGAGATTTGGGCATCAAGATGGCCTCTAGTGAACATGGTGCAATGGAACAAAATGAAGAGCATCATGAGACGAACAATTCGATATATTACATGCGCGAAACGGAGCTATGTGCAGAGAGTTATGCCATGATGAACAGATGCACTTATTGTAAAAATCACAGGACTTCGCAAAATTTCGGGGTCTCGGGGTCAACCTAGTTTGACTGGATCTGGATCGAGGAGCTCGAGCTCTGGCTCGTCGGAACTGACGCGGCGGCCGGCGACGGAGGGCGATGACGGCGAGGGAGGGGACGGCGGGGCCGGCGCCGGCGAGATCCGGGCGAGGGCGAGGGCGACGGCGCTCAGAGGAGGAGGCGCCGGCGGCGAGGCGCGGGTGCGCGGCGGCGGCGGCGAGGCGACGGCAGCGGGGCACGGCGGCGAGGCGACGGCGGTGGGGTGGCGCAAAGGCGCGCGCGGGGGCGCGGGGAGGCACGGGCCCGGCGGGCTCGCGACGGGCTTCGCGGGCTGGCGTGATACGGGCGGCGGCGGACGCCACGTGGCAGCGGGTGAGTGGACGAGGGCGGCGGCGCGGGCTTCGTCCGGCGCGGACCGGACGCGTCCGGCGGCGGAGAGGGAGCGGGGCTAGGGTTGGACTGCGAATGTTTTTCGGGAGAGGTGCATATATATAGCTAGGGGGAGCTAGGAGAGTCCAAATGAAGTGCGGTTTTCGCCCACACGATCGTGATCGAACGACCTAGAGCATGGAAGAGAGTTTGGTGGGTTTTGGGATGTTTAGAGAGGGGTTTTTTGCTGCAACACACAGAAGGCATCTGCGGTTACCCGGTTAACCGTTGGAGTACCAAACGACCTCCAAATGGAACGAAACATGACTGGTGGTCTACCGGTGGTATACCAAGGCCACTTGACAAGCCTCGGTCCATTCCTAGAACATTAGACACCCGCTCACGAAAGAAAACAAGAGGGGTGCGCCGGAGGAGATGGGAGCGTCGGATTGCAAAACGGACAACGGGGAAAATGCTCGGATGCATGAGACGAACACGTATGCAAATGCAATGCACATGATGGCATGATATGAAATGCATGACATGGACAAAATGCAAAACGAAAGACAAAACCCGACCACGAAGGGAATATCATAGCACATAGCCGAAAATGGCAAGAGTCGGAGTTACAATTATGGAAAGTCACATGCGGGGTGTTACAACACCAGCCTCTCGTTGGGCTTCGGGTGGGGACGACTTGCCGCTTGGCCGGAAGCCGGTGAGCGATTTCTTTCGCCAGATACCCGACCTCCCGAAGCTCGGTGATGTCCTTCTCCTTAATGGAGGAGGCCATCCACTAGCCTTGCCCTCCAGATCCGGACATGGTTAAGTGCTTTCTTTAGGCGGAAAAGATGAGGACTTAGGCGCTGGAGCTCAAGAATGGAAGGGCAGAGAAAGAGAGAAGGCATGGGTGAAAGAAGGGAATCCTTATCCCCTTATAAAGGAAGTGAATATCAAGCGCCTCCCCACTCGCCTTAAAACTCACCTGTTCCCAAGGGCTGTGCAAACGGCACGGTCAGATTACTCACGCCCGTATTGACGAGAATCCCGCAATAAGGGGACACGATCTTTGCTTCGACAAGACGTGCCAAAAAAAAACCGCGTCTCGAAACATGGAACGGCAGGACAAGAATCGATATAATGACCGGGCAGACGTGATGTCACATTGCAAAAAGTTGTCAGCGGGTTGGACTCGTGAAATATTATACTCTCTGCGGTTGTGTGTGTGGTACTTGTGTTGCAGATCCGTGTACATTCGTTGCGTCCGAAGACTATCTTGGAGTATTCGGAAAGGGGAACCCGCCTTGGAATGCTGAAGACAATCTGCACGCCGGACACCTCGTCATTGAAGCCTGGTTCAGGGCCTACCGAGGGAGTCCTGGACTAAGGGGTCCTCGGGCGTCTGACCTGTTGGACATGGGCCGGACTAATGGGCTGTGAAGATACAAGACCGAAGACTCTCTCCCGTGTCCGGATGGGACTCTCTTTGTATGGAAGGCAAGCTTGGCGACCAAATATGAAGATTCCTTTCTCTGTAACCGACTTTATGTAACCCTAGATCCCTCCGGTGTCTGTATAAACCGAAGGGCTAGGTCCGTAGAGGGGAATGATCATAATCATAGTCATATAGGCTAGACTTCTAGGGTTTTAGCCATTACGATCTCGTGGTAGATCAACTCTTGTAATACTCATATTCATCAAGATCAATCAACCAGGAAGTAGGGTATTACCTCCATAGAGAGGGCCCGAACCTGGGTAAACATCGTGTCCCCTGTCTCCTGTTACCATCGACCTTAGATGCACAGTTCGGGAACCCCTACCCGAGATCCGCCGGTTTTGACACCGACAGTCCCCTTGGGCTGGGTGACGTCGGGGAGCTTGCTCACCATGGCGCCGCCACACTCCGCGTGTTGACCATCGACCACTTTCCGCTTCATGTTGAAGACCTTGAGCCACAGGCCGAAGTGGGGGGGGGAGGGAATGCGGAGGAACGCCTCACACATGACGATGAACGCCGAAATGTTGAGGAAGGAATTCGAGGCTAGATCATGGAAATCTAGCCCGTAACAGAACATGAGCCGCGGACGAGAGGGTGGAGAGGAAACCCTAGTCCGCGAAGAAAGTGTGGGATAAATACTACCCTCTCATTGGACTCCGGAGTGGGCATGATCTTCTTTTTGGCAGGGAGCCGGTGGGCAATTTTCGTGGCTAAGTACCCCGCTTCCCGGAGTTCCTTGATGTTCCCCTCCGTGACGGAGGAGGCCCTCCACTTGCCCTGCGCTCCAGATCCGGACATGGCTGGAGTGTTTGCTGGGGACGGAAAGGATTGAAACTTGGGCGCTGGAGCTCGAGGGCGGATGGGCTGAGGAGGAAGAAGGCGTGGGGTAAAAAGATGGATCCTTATCTTCTTATAAAAGCAGTGAATATCGAGCGTCCCCCCACGAGCCTTAAAACTCGCCTATTCCCAAGGGGTCATGCAAACAACATGGTTGGATTACCCAAACCCGTATTGATGAGAATCCCGCAATAAGGGGACACAATCTCTGCTTTGGAAAGACGTGTCGATGAAGACCGCGCCTCGAAACGCGAAGTGGGACGCTAAAAAACGGTTCGAAATAATAATAAGGCCAGAACATAATGTCTCACTGGAAAAGCTGTCAGTAGATGTGACCTATTTTGTTTAAGTATTTTTCCCTTGTGGTTCAGGGTTGTGACTGTTATACAGAGCCGAACATAGTTCTTTTGACCAACTACTTTGGAGTATTCGGAGGAGGAACCCGCCTTGCAATGCCGAAGACAATCTGCGTGCCAGACACATCGTCATTGAAGCCTGGTTCAGGGGCTACTAAGGGAGTCCTGTATTAGGGGGTCCCCGGGCGTCCGGGCTATGTGATATGGGCCGGACTGATGGGCTGTGAAGATACAAGATAGAAGGCCTTCTCCTGTTGTCAGTGTCTAAACCGGCGGATCTCGGGTAGGGGGTCCCGAACTGTGCGTCTAAGGTCGATGGTAACAGGAGACAGGGGACACGATGTTTACCCAGGTTCGGGCCCTCTCTATGGAGGTAATACTCTACTTCCTGCTTGATTGATCTTGATGAATATGAGTATTACAAGAGTTGATCTACCACAAGATCATAATGGCTAAAACCCTAGAAGTCGAGCCTGTATGACTATGCTTATGAGTATTGGCCTCTACAGACTTATCCCTCCGGTTTATATAGATACCGGAGGGATCTAGGGTTACATAAGGTCGGTTACAAAGAAAGGAATCTTCATATTCGATCGCCAAGCTTGCCTTCCATGCCAAGGAGAGTCCCATCTGGACACGGGTGGAGTCTTCCGTCTTTGTATCTTCACAGCCCATCAGTCCGGCCCATGGCTAACAGGCTGGATGCCCGAGGACCCCTTAGTCCAGGACTCCCTCACCCGTGTCCGGATGGGACTCTCCTTTGCGTGGATGTCAAGCTTGGCGTTCAGATGTGAAGATTCCTTTCTCTGTAAACCAACTCCGTACAACCTTAGGCCCCTCCGGTGTCTATATAAACCGGAGGGTTTAGCCCATATAGCCAATCACAATCATACATACTAGACATCTAGGGTTTAGCCATTACGATCTCGAGGTAGATCAACTCTTGTAACCCCTATACTCATCAAAGTCAATCAAGCAGGAAGTAGGGTATTACCTCCATTAAGAGGGCCCGAACCTGGGTAAACATCGTGTCCCCTGCCTCCTGTTATCTTTGATCCTCAGACGCACAATTCGGGACCCCTACCCGAGATCGGCCGGTTTTGACACCGACAATAGGCAACAGAGATGCATTAGGCCGGGTGGCGAAGTGGGCCATCGAGCTAGCTCCCCACACCATCCTCTACCAGCCACGCACCGCCATCAAGTCCCAAGCACTGGCCGACTTCCTCGTCGAATTGGCCGAGACCCAGTACCTGCCGCCAGCATCGGATTCCACTCATTGGTGACAAGAAGAGTGGCGCGCTACGCACCAAAGGAAGAAGAAAATAAGAAGATCGCAAAGATAGAAGAAAAGAAAATTCAAAACAAAATGCAAGAGCGGTCAAGGCGCTTACGCGGATACCGTCGGGAGCGGCTTCGGGATCTTCTTGAAGGCGGCTGCCTTCAGGGCCTCTTGCCGCTTGGTCGCGGCGGCCGACTGCTTGGCCTTCTTGCTCGGCCGGGTGCCGGACGTCCCTACGTCTACCCGGCGCTTCGAGGAGCCGGCTGCTCCAGATGTCAGCCCCGCCGCCGAGGAGCCGACCCCAGTTCTGTCAGCGCCCGCGGCATGGTGTGGTTCATTGCCGCCTTCGTCGTCGTCCGGCCACCCCCGGACATCCCCTACTCAGCCTCCTCCTGCAGCTCGGCCTGCGCGGCCGCCGCCTCCTTCGGTGGTGTCATCCTCCTCCAATGCGGCCGCCCCTAGCTCGGGGTCGCCTATATCGCTGACCTTCTGGTCCGGCATCCACCGTTGATTAGGGCTAACGGCACGCTGCGCAGCACCCGGACGATTAGATCGGATGAAGGTCGTCGCAAAAATAAAAAGAACAAAGAAGAAGGCCGCGTGATAACCCCAGGCGGCGGGTTGGCCCGGCTGTAGGGCTCCTTGCCGAAGCTCCAGCTCCCCACTTCGAGCTAGCTGCCGGAAATGAAGTTAACCCGCTGGGTGACCTCGTCCACCGATATCTCCTTGGTCGATGTCCGGCTCGGATCCCGGCGGCCGCCCATGTCGCACATCAGGTGGGGCCGAAATTGGAGCGGCAGCACCCGGCGCTGGATGAAGGCGGCCACCAGGTCTGCCGCTCTAAGGCCTTCCACCTCCGTCAGCACCTCCAGGCGGTTGAGGACGCGGGTGACACCAGCCGGCAGTAGCCTCCCCAGCTGCTAGCCCCAGTTGCTCCGTGGCTCAGCAGGCGGGCTGAGCATGAAACCCGGCAAGTTGATGAAGTTGTGAGTCAGATCCAAGTTGCGGACGTAGAAATACGTCTTTTGCCACAACTTGGCCAACTCCAGTATCACCATAGCCGGAGCGCCGCACTGAGCCGCCTCGCCCTTGGCCGCGGTGCCTTGCTTGAGGTAGAAGAAGCACCCCCATAGCTCAAACATGGGCAGAGTTCCGAGATAACCTTCATAGAAAGTAACAAAGGCGGAGAGAAGTACCACGGTGTTGGGCATGAGGTGGTGCTGCTGCAGGCTGTAGTTGTTGAGGAAGGCGCGGAAGAAGCCACTCGCCGGCAAGCCGAAGCCGCGGAGAAACTGGCTATGGAAGACCACGTACTCGTCGGGCTCCGGCGCCGGTGAGATCTCCCGCTCCAACGGAATCCGCACCCCTACGCACTCCTCTCCGGGCAGCCTCCGTGTCGCGCGGAGAAAGGCGATGTCCTCGTCTTGGACGTTGGAGCCTTCCCAATCGCCCGAGCGACCCTCCCGCGCCATGGTCACAATGGCTCTATGGCACGGCGGCACGGCGAGGAAGGAGAAGATGGGCGGCGCGGCGGCGGCAAGAAGCAGAGGAAGACGAAGATGTAGGGCGAGGGGGCGCGCGTCCGTTCTGCCGCCCCTCCTCCCCCCACTTATAGCCCCCCGGCGGCGGAGCCGAGGGGGCAAGACATGGGGGGCGCGGGATTAACTGCACCCACTTCCCCCATGTCCCCGCATCTTCCGCGCCGTAACAGCGTGTACATAACGCGCCAGGGAAGCGCAACCCCCCGCCTTGGCCGCAGCGGATCCGCGCGCGTGCCGAGGCCCTGTAGTGGCAGGACCGGGCCTGCGGCGACGTCCCGTCACACGCGTGGGCTGGCAGGCCGGCCTGGCGTGCTGACGCTACGTGGCGGACGAGCAATGGGCGGAAAGCCTACCACCCGGCTAGCGCGCCACCCGGCCTCTACCCCGACGATTCGAATTCACCAGGCAGCCGGTCTGGCCTCGGCTAGCTCCCGGCAGTCGGCATCTCCCGAAGATGGACGAAGCAAGATTACCAAGACACTCAGAGTAGGAAGCTGTTGAGGCTCGTCGATTTCGGCCGTGGTGCCCCACCAGCTTCGGGGACTACTATCGGAGTAAATGACCATGGGTAGCCTCATCGGCCCCTTATGGTATTTCAAGACATCGGGGCTACCTCCGCCCCTCACATTTCCTGGACGAACAGTTGGCTTCTTGGGCCGGCTGGTCTGGAAGGCTGGCTGCTAGAAGACGACAAGACATAAGAACGCGACCACGAGGGAGCCGACTTCTAGCAGGCGGTCCCTCGTCCCCTCAAAGTTTGCACCCACATAACCACGACGGGACGGGGTGTGGCTACAGTGCGACCTGCCACCCCGAATCTAGGGCGGATCGTGGCCACAGTGCAGTGTACCAGGCGGACATCCCTCGCCCGGCGCAGCACTGTTGCCATGCAGCCCGTGAGATCACCTACATCAGAGGGAGCCACGCTCCCACGACGGGCAGTCGGTACGGCCCGCAGGTGGAGGGACCTACCTGTACACGAGCCAACAAAAGGCGGCGAACCCCAAGCAGGCAGCAACGAGGGCGGGCCGACTCCTAGCAGGCGGCCCCCGTCCCCTCGGATTCTACGCCCCATTAACCAGATGAGACGGGGTGTGGCTACAGTGAGCGCCCGTCAGGCAGCGGGACTGTAGCCATGATCACCCCCGACAAAGCCTCCATCATCAGGAGCGGGGCTACAGTATAAAGCAGTCAGCATGGCCCGCAGGCGGCGGGCCCTACCTGTTGGCCGAGATCACGGTAGCCGGCGGGACCCACCAAGCGGCGGGCCCCAGCAGCCGGCGGAGAAGCCGGCGTCCAGAGACACTGACGGCCGGGTCCCACACCCGGTCGGATTACCATAGTACCCCTAGGGGGTAGGCCTATATAAACCCCCCAGGCTTCCCCATGCAAGGGGTTCAGAACCCTGGAGATCACACACACACACACATATAGAGAGAGGAGTAGAGCTAGCCTTGCCCTTCTTCCTCCTCTAGCCGAACAACTCAAGAAGCAATCTTGTAGCTACTCTATTGACGATAGCCATCATGCGGAGACCCCGCAAAGCAGGACTAGGGGTGTTATCTCCACGGATAGCCCCAAACCTGGGTAAGATTCATAAGCGTATGCGGTCTCGCTCACTCCCGCTTCTAGGGCCTGGCGACGTACTCTTGTCCACATCCATGATAAGCCACCCCCTGGCATATGTCGCTAGATATCCCCGACACTCTGGGCCCTCTCGGTAATACAAATCATAAGAAGCCTTGCAAGCAAATGACTAAGGAGTTAGTTACGAGATGATGTATTACGGAACGAGTAAAGAGACTTGCCGGTAACGAGATTGAAGTAGGTATGAAGATACCGACGATCGAATCTCAGGCAAGTAACATACCGACAGACAAAGGGTATTACGCATGTTGTCATATGGTTCGACCGATAAAGACCTTCTTAGAATTTGTAGGAACCAATATGGGCATCCATGTTCCACTATTGCTTATTCACCGGAGAGGTTTCTCGGTCATGTCTACATAGTTCTCGAACCCGTAGGGTCCGCATGCTTAACGTTCGTTGAGGATATAGTATTATATGGGTTATGTATGTTGGTTACCGAATGTTGTTCGGGGTCCCGGATGAGATCACGGACATGACGAGGAGCTCCAGAATGGTCCAGAGATAAAGATTGATATATGGGATAATAGTGTTTCGTCTCCGAAAGGGTTTCGGAATTCACCGGAAGGGGTTTCAGATGTTTCTCAAAATGTTCTGGTGCGAGAACACTTTATTTGGGCCAAGGGGTAAAGCCCATGAGGTTTTTGGAAAGTGCAAATGGAAGTTTTGCGGAGACCAGAAGCCAGACGCAGGGTCCCTGACGTCTGGGCCCAGACGCCGGGAACCCTGGTGTCAGGCCCTGGAGTCTGAGAAGGACTCTTGCCTTTCGGGTAAAACCGACTTTGAGGAGGCTTTAACTCAAAGTTTCGACCCCAGGGGTCAACAAATAAATAGAGGGGCAGGGCTAACACCCAAGAGACATCAAGATTCACCAAACCGTGTGCCGGCTACCCCAACCCTCTAGTTTATCCTCCGTCATAGTTTCCGTAGTGCTTGGCCAAGCCCTGCGGAGATTGTTCTTCACCACCACCGTCACCATGATGTCATGCTGCCGAAACTCATCTACTACTTCGCCTCTCTTGCTGGATCGAGAAGGCGAGGACTTCATCGAGCTGAACGTGTGCTGAACGCAGAGGTGGCGTACGTTCAGTACTTGATCGGGACGGATCATGATGGTGTACGACTACATCAACCGCGTTGATAAACACTTCCGCTTAGCGATCTTCAAGGATATGAAGATGCTTTCCTCTCTCATTGCTATGCATCTCCATGGATAGATCTTAAGTGTGCTTAGAAATTTTTTGTTTTCCATGCAACGTTTCCCAACAATGGCATCCGAGCCAGGTCTATGCATAGATGATGCACGAGTAGAACACAAAGAGTTGTGGGCGGTGATAGTCATACTGCTTACCACCAACGTCTTATTTTGATTCGGCGGTATTGTGGGATGAAGCGGCCCGGACCAACCTTACATGTCCACGTACATGAGACCGGTTCCACCGACAGACATGCAACTAGTTTTGCATAAAGGTGGCTGGTGGGTGTCTGTTTCTCCTACTTTAGTTGAATCTAATTTGACTATGGACGGTCCTTGAAGAAGGTTAAAACAGCAAACTTGATGAATCACCGTTGTGGTTTTTGTGTAGGTAAGAACGGTTCTTGCTAGAAGCCCATAGCAGCTACGTAAAACTCGCAACAACAAAGTAGAGGACATCTAACTTCTTTTTGCAGGGCATGTTGTGATGTGATATGGTCAAGACATGATGTGATATACATTATTGTATGAGATGATCATGTTTTGTAATTTATCGGCAACCGGCAGGAGCCTTATGGTTGTCTTTTTATTGTATGAAATGTGAACGACATGTAATTGCTTTACTTTATCATTATGCGTTAGCGATAGTTGTAGAAGCAATAGTTGGCGAGACGACCACGACGCAATGATGGAGATCAAGGTGTCGAGCCGGTGATGATGGAGATCATGACGATGCTTTGGAGATGGAGATCAAAAGCACAAGATGATGATGACCATATCATGTCACATATTTTGATTGCATGTGATGTTTATCTTTTATGCATCATATAATTATTTTGCTTAGAACGACGGTAGCATTATAAGATGGTCCCTTCACTAAATTTTAAGATAAAGGTGTTCTCCCCGTGTATGCACCATTGCTAAAGTTCGTCGTTTCGAAGCACCTCGTGATGATCGGGTGTGATAGACTCTATGTTCACATACAACGTGTGTAAGACGGTTTTGCACATGCAGAATACTTGGGTTAAACTTGACGAGCCTAGCGTGTACAGACATGGTCTCGGAACACTAGAGACCAAAAGGTCGAACGTGAGTCATATAGTAGATATGATCAACATAGAGATGTTCACCATTGATGACTACCCCATTCCACGTGATGATTGGACATGGGTTAGTTGATTTGGATCATGTATCACTTAGATAACTTGAGGGATGTTTATTTAAGTGGGAGTTCATTAGTAATTTGATTAATTGAACTTAATTTATCATGAACTTAGTGTTATAGTTTTTGCATATCTATGTTGTAGATCAATGGCCCGTGCTACCGTTCCCCTGAATTTTAATGCGCTCCTAGAGAATGCTAAGTTGAAAGATGACGGTAGCAACTACACGGGCTGGGTCCGTAACTTGAGGATTATCCTCATTGCTGCACAAAAGAATTATTTCCTTGATGCACCGCTAGGTGATAGGCCTGCTGCAGGAGCTGATGCAGATGTTATGAACGTCTGGCAAGCTCGATCTGATGACTACTCGATAGTTCAGTGTGCCATGCTTTACGGCTTAGAATCGGGACTTCAAAGACATTTTGAACGTCATGGAGCATATGAGATGTTCCAGGAATTGAAGTTAATATTTCAAGCAAATGCCCGGGTTGAGAGATATGAAGTCTCCAACAAGTTCTATAGCTGCAAGATGGAGGAGAATAGTTCTGTCAGTAATACATACTCAAAATGTCTGGGTATTATAATCACTTGACTCAGCTGGGAGTTGATCTTCCAGTTGATTGTGTTATTGACAAAGTTCTTCAATCACTGCCACCAAGCTACAAAGGCTTCGTGATGAGCTATAATATGTGATCGCTCTCTGACTATAACACCAGAAAAGCTCCTGTCTGCTAAGACTACATCGGTATTTCCCCAAAGAGGAAGGGATGATGCAGCACATCGACGGTAGGTATTTCCCTCAGTGAAGAAACCAAGTTTATCGAACTAGTAGGAGAACCAAGCAACACAACGTAAATAGCATCTGCACACAGATAACAAAACCTCGCAACCCGACGTGTTAAAGGGGTTGTCAATCCCTTTCGGCTAACGATGCCAGAAATTTGTAATAGATTGAAATAATAGATCGCAA
Organism: Triticum aestivum; assembly: GCF_018294505.1. Lineage (NCBI taxonomy): Eukaryota > Viridiplantae > Streptophyta > Magnoliopsida > Poales > Poaceae > Triticum > Triticum aestivum. Next base: position 427,218,710 of record NC_057811.1, on the reverse strand, counting down.
ATAAAATAAAGTGAGCAAAGTATTTTTGTATTTTTGGTTTAATAGATCTGAAAAAAATGCAAAGGAAAAGTAGATCGCAAGCATATATATGAGGAAGAAGACCCGGGGGCCATAGGTTTCACTAGTGGCTTCTCTCGAGAAAGATAGCAAACGGTGGGTAAACAAATTACTGTTGGGCAATTGATAGAACCTCAAATAATTATGATGATATCCAGGCAATGATCATTACATAGGCATCACGTCCAAGATTAATAGACCGACTCTTGCCTGCATCTACTACTATTACTCAACACATCGACCGCTATCCAGCATGCATCTAGTGTATTAAGTTCATTGGAAAACAGAGTAATGCAATAAGAACAATGACATGATGTAGACAAGATCCGTTTATCTATTGCGTAGATATAGATCCCAGCTTTTTATCCTTAGTAGCAATGATACATACGTGTTGTTTCCCTTTCTGTCACTGGGATCAAGCACCGTAAGATCGAACCCACTACCGGGTACCTCTTCCCGTTGCAAGATAAATAGATCAAGTTGGCCAAACAAAACCCAAATATAGGAGAAGAAATACGAGGCTATAAGAGATCATGCATATAAGAGATCAAAGAAACTCAAATAACTTCCATGGATATAAAAAGATATGACCGATCATAAACTTAAAGTTCATCAGATCCCAACAAACACACCGCAAAAGAGTTACATCATATGAATATCCAAGAGACCATTGTATTGAGAATTCAGCGAGAGAGAGAGAGAAAGCCATCTAGCTACTAACTACGGACCCGAAGGTCTACAAAGAACTACTCACGCATCATCGGAGAGGCACCAATGGAGGTGGTGAACCCCATCCGAGATGGTGTCTAGATTGGATCTGGTGGTTCTGGACTCTGTGGCGGCTGGATGAATATTTCATCGACTCCCCTAGGGTTTCTGGATTCTTGGGGTATTTATAGAGCAATGAGGCGGTCCGGGGGGCACCCGAGGTGGGCACAACCCACCAGGGCGCGCCTGGGCCTCCTGGCACGCCCTGGTGGGTTGTCCCCTCCTCGGGACTCCCCCCAGGTGCAACCAGGGCCCAACATCTTCCATCCAGTCCATAAAAAATCATCGTGGAGTTTCATGGCATTTGGACTCCGTCTGATATTGATTTCCTGTGATATAAAAAATATGGAAAAAACAGCAACTGACACTTGGCACTATGTCAATAGGTTAGTACAAAAAATGATATAAAATGACTATAAATGATTATAAAACATTCAAGATTGATAATATAACAGCATGGAACAATCAAAACATATAGAAATGTTGGAGACGTATCAATATGCAAGGGATGAACAAAACAATTCCCGAGCTCTTCGCAATGCTTAAGGCCGCAGAGCTAGAAGTCAAGAAGGAGCATCAAGTGTTGATGGTTAACAAGACCACTAGTTTCAAGAAAAAGGGCAAGGGAAAGAAAGGGAACTTCAAGAAGAATGGCAAGCAAGTTTCCACTCCCGGGAAGAAACACAAAGCTGGACCCAAGCCTGAAACTGAGTGCTTTGACTGCAAAGGGAGTGGTCACTGGAAGCGGAATTGCCCCAAGTATTTGGCGGATAAGAAGGATGGCAAAGTGAACAAAGGTATATTTGATATACATGTAATTGATGTGTTCCTTACTAATTCTCGTTGTAGTGCCTGGGTATTTGATACGGGTTCCGTTGCTCATATTTGTAACTCGAAATAGGAGCTGTGAAATAAACGAAGATTGGCTAAGGACGAGGTGATGATGCGCGTCGGGAATGGTTCCAAGGTCGATGTGATCGCCATCGGCACGCTACCTCTACATCTACCAGTGTGATTAGGTTTAGACCTCAAACTTATTTGGTGCCCGCACTGAGCATGAACATTATATCTGGATCTTGTTTATTGTGAGATGGTTATTCATTTAAGTCAGAGAATAATGGTTGTTCTATTTATATGAATAATATCTTTTATGGTCATGCACCCTTGAAGGGTTGTATATTCTTGTTGAATCTCAGTTGTAGTGATACACATATTCATAATATTGATGCCAAAAGATGCAAAGTTGATAATGATAGTGCAACATATTTGTGGCACTGCCGTTTAGGTCATATTGGTGTAAAGCGCATGAGGAAACTCCATGCGGATGGGCTTTTGGAATCACTTGATACTTGCGAACCATGCCTCATGGGCAAGATGACTAAAACTCCGTTCTCCGGAACAATGGAGTGAGCTAATGACTTATTGGAAATAATACATACTGGTGTATGTGGTCTGATGAGTGTAGAGGCACGCGGCGGGTATCGTTATTTTCTAACCTTCACAGATGATTTGAGTAGGTATGGGTATATCTACTCGATGCAACACAAGTCTGAAACATTTGAAAACTTCAAAGAATTTTAGATTGAAGTGGAGAACTATCATAATAAGAAAATAAATTTTCTATTATCTGATCGTGGAGGCAAATATTTGAGTTACGAGTTTGGCCTTCATTTCAAACAATGTGGAATTGTTTCACAACTCTAGCCACCTGGAACACCACAGCGTAATGGTGTGTCCGAATGTCATAACCGTACTTTATTAGATATGGTGCGTTCTATGATGTCTCTTACCGATTTACCACTATCGTTTCGGGGTTATGCATTAGAGACAGCCGCATTCATGTTAAATAGGGCATCGTCTAAATCCATTGAGACGACACCGTATGAACTGTGGTTTGGCAAGAAACCTAAGCTACCGTTTCTTAAAGTTTGGGGTTGCGACACTTATATCAAAAGACTTCAGCCTGATAAGCTCGAACCCAAATAGGAGAAGTGCATCTTCATAGGATACCCTAAGGAAACAATTGGGTACACCTTCTACCACAGATCCGAAGGCAAGATCTTTGTTACTAAGAATGGATGCTTTCAAGAGAAGGAGTTTCTCTCGAAAGAAGTGAGTGAGAGGAAAGTAGAACTTGATGAGGTAATTGTACCTTCTCTTGAATTCGAAAGTGGCACATCAGAGAAAACTATTCCCGTGATGCCTACACCAACTAGAGAGGAAGCAAATGATAATGATCATGAAACTTCAGATCAAGTTACGACTGAACCTCGTAGGTCGACCAGAGCATGATCCGCACCAGAGTGGTATGAAATCCTGTCCTGGAAGTCATGTTACAAGACCAAGGTGAACCTACGAATTATGAAGAACCAACAATGAGCCCAGATTCTGATAGATGGCTACAGGCCATGAAATCTGATATAGGATCCATGTATGTGAACAAAGTGTGGATTTTGGTGGACTTGCCCGATGATCGGCAAGCCATAGAAAATAAATGGATCTTCAAGAAGAAGACTAACGCTGATGGTAATGTTACTGTCTACAAAGCTTGACTTGTCGCAAAACGTTTTAAACATGTTCAAGGGGTTGACTATGATGAGACTTTCTCACCCTTAGCGATGCTTCAGTCCACCTGAATCATGTTAGCAGTTGCCACATTTTATGATTATGAAACCTGGAAAATGGACGTCAAAACTACATTCCTTAATGGATTTCTTAAAGAAGAGTTGTATATGATGCAACCAGAAGGTTCTGTCAATCCTAAAGGTGCTGACAAAGTGTGCAAGCTCCAACGATCCATCTATGGACTGGTGGAAGCATCTCGGAGTTGGAATATACGCTTTGATGAGGTGATCAAAGCATATGGTTTTATACGGACTTACGATGAAGCCTGTATTTACAAGAAAGTGAGTGGGAGCTCTGTAGCATTTCTGATATTATATGTGGATGACATATTTTTGATTGGAAATGATATAGAATTTCTGGATAGCATAAAATCAAGATCTATAGAGATAGATCGAGACGCCTAATAGGACTTTCACAAAGCACATACCTTGATAAAGATTTGAAGAAGTTCAAAATGGACCGGGTAAAGAAAGGGTTCTTGCCTATGTTACAAGGTGTGAAATTGAGTCAGACTCAAAGCTCGACCACTGCAGAAGACAGAGAGAGAATGAAAGTCATTCCTTACGCCTCAGCCATAGGTTCTATAATATATGCTATGTTGTGTACCAGACCTGATGTGTGCCTTGCCATAAGTTTGGCAAGGAGGTACCAAAGTAATCCAGGAGTGGATCACTGGACAGCGGTCAAAGAACATCCCGAAGTACCTAAAAAGGACCAAGGATATGTTTCTCATTTATGGAGATGACAAAGAGATCGTCGTAAATGGTTACGTCGATGCTAGCTTGGACACTGATCCGAATGACTCTAAGTCACAAACCAGATACATATTTTATTGAATGGTGGAGCTGTCAGTTGGTGCGGTTGCATGCAGAGCGTTGTGGAGGGATCTACATGTGAAGAGGAGTACATAGCTGCTTCGGAAGCAGCGCATGAAGGAGTCTGGATGAAGGAGTTCATATCCGATCTAGTGCATCGGGTCCAATGAAAATCTTTTGTGACAACACTGGAGCAATTGCCTTGGTGAAGGAATCCAGGTTTCACAAGAGAACCAAACACATCAAGAGACGCTTCAACTCCGTTCGTGAAAAGGTCAAGGATGGAGACATAGAGATTTGCAAAGTACATACGGATCTGAATGTGGCAGACCCGTTGACTAAGCCTCTTTCGCGAGCAGAACATGATCAGCACCAAGACTCCATGGGTGTTAGATTCATTACAATGTAATCTAGATTACTGATTCTAGTGCAAGTGGAAGACTGAAGGAAATATGCCCTAGAGGCAATAATAAAGTTGTTATTTTATATTTCCTTATTCATGATAAAGGATTATCATTCATGCTATAATTGTATAGATCGGAAACTTAAATTCATGTGTGAATACATAAACAAATACCATGTCCCTAGTAAGCCTCTACTAGACTAGCTCGTTGATCAAAGATGGTTAAGGTTTCCTAACCATAGACATCTGTTGTCATTTGATAACGGGATCACATCGTTAGGAGAATGATGTGATGGACAAGACCCAACCGTTAGCTTAGCATAATGATCGTTCAGTTTATTGCTATTGCTTTCTTCATGTCAAATACATATTCCTTTGACTATGAGATTATACAACTCCTGGATAACGGAGGAATACCTTGTGTGCTATCCAACGTCATAACATAATTGGGTGATCATAAATATGCTCTATAGGCATCTCCGAAGGTGTTTGTTCAGTTGGCATAGATCGAGATTAGGATTTGTCACTACGAGTATCGGAGAGGTATCTCTGGGCCCTCTCGGTAATACACATCATAAGAAGCCTTGCAAGCAAAGTGACTAAGGAGTTAGTTACGAGATGATGTATTATGGGGTGAGTAAAGAGACTTGCCGGTAACGAGATTGAACTAGGTATGAAGATACCGACAATCGAATCTCGGGCAAGTAACATACCGACAGACAAAGGGAATTATGTATGTTGTCATAAGGTTCGACCGATAAAGGTCTTCGTAGAATATGTAGGAACCAATATGAGCATCCAGGTTCCGCTATTGGTTATTGACCGGAGAAGTGTCTCGGTCATGTCTACATAGTTCTCGAACCCGTAGGGTTCGCACGCTTAACATTCGTTGATGATATAGTATTATATGAGTTATGTATGTTGATGACCGAATGGTGTTCGGAGTCCCGGATGAGATCACAGACATGACGAGGAGCTCCGGGATGGTCCGGAGGTAAAGATTGATATATGGGATAATAGTGTTTGGTCTCCAGAAGGGTTCCGGAATTCACCGGAAGGGGTTTCGGATGTTTCCCGAAATGTTCTGGTGTGAGAACACTTTATTTGGGCCAAGGGGTAAAGCCCACGAGGTTTCTGGAAAGTGGAAAAGGAAGTTTTGCAGAGACCAGAGGTGAGACGCCAGGGTCCCTGGCGTCTGGGCCCAGACGCCGGGAACCGTGGCGTCTGGCCTTGGAGTCCGAGATGGACTCTTGCCTTTCGGGCAAAACCGACTTTGAGGAGGCTTTTACTCCAAGTTTCGACCCCAGGGCTCAACATATAAATAGAGGGGCAGGTCTAGCACCCAAGACACATCAAGATTCACCAAGCCATGTGCCGGCAACCCCGACCCTCTAGTTTATCCTCCGTCATAGTTTTCGTAGTGCTTGGCGAAACCCTGCGGAGATTTTTCTTCACCACCACCGCCAGCAGGCCGTCGTGCTGCCGGAACTCATCTACTACTTCGCCTCTCTTGCTGGATCGAGAAGGTGAGGATGTCATCGAGCTAAACATGTGCTGAACACGGAGGTGCCGTACATTCGGTACTTGATCGGAACGGATCATGAAGGTGTACGACTACATCAACTGCGTTGATAAATGCTTCCGCTTAGCGATCTTCAAGGGTATGAAGATGCTCTCCTCTCTTGTTGTTATGCGTCTCCATGGATAGATCTTGTGTGTGCGTAGAAATTTTTTGTTTTCCATGCAAAGTTTCCCAACATGACTAACACCTAAAGAGCTTACTAGAGTCAATAATCTTGTTCACATCGCCATGTGATTAACACCTGAAGAGTACTAAGGTATGGTCATGTTTTTCTTGTGAGATAGGTTGAGTCAATGGGTCTGCCACATTCACATCCGTATGTATTTTGCAAATTTCTATGTCTATAATGCTCAGCATGGAGCTACACTAGCTAATTGCTCCCACTTTTAATACGTATCCAGAATGAGACTCGGAGTCATCCGAATCGGTGTCAAAGCTTGCATCGACATAACCCTTTACGACGAAATTTTTATCACCTCCATAACCGAGAAACATTTCCTTAGTCCTCTTAGGTAACTAAGGATAATTTTGACCGCTGTCCAGTGATCCACTCCTGGATCACTATCGCACCCCCTTGCCAAACTCATGGCAAGGAACACAACAGGTCTGGTACATAGCATGACATACTTTATGGAACCTATGGCTGAGGCATAGCGAATGACTTTCATTCTCTCTCTATCTTCTGCCGTGGTCGGGCTTTGGGTCTTACTCAACTTCACACCTTGCAATGCAGGCAAGAACCCTTTCTTAGACTGATCCATTTTGAACTTCAAAACTTTGCCAAGGTATGGGCTTTGTGAAAGTCCTATTAAGCGTATCGATTTATCCCTATAGATCTTGATGCCCAATACATAAGTAGCTTCACCAAGGTCTTTCATTGAAAAATTATTATTCAAGTATCCTTTTATGCTATCCAGAAATTCTATATCATTTCCAGTCAACAATATTTCATCCACATATAATATCAGAAATGCTACAGAGCTCCCACTCACTTTCTTGTAAATACAGGCTTCACCGTAAGTCTGTATGAAACCATATGCTTTGATCACCTCATTAAAGCGTATATTCCTACTCCGAGATGCTTGCACCAGTCCATAAATGGATCGTTGGAGCTTGCACATTTTGTTATCAACTTTAGGATCGACAAAAAATTCTGGTTGCATCATATACAACTCTTCTTTAAGAAACCCGTTGAGGAATGTAGTTTTGACATCCATTTGCAAGATTTCATAATCATAAAATGCGGCAATTGCTAACATGATTTAGACAGACTTAAGCATCGCTACAGGTGAGAAAGTCTCATCATAGTCAACCCCTTGAACTTGTTGAAAACCTTTTGCGACAAGTCGAGCTTTATAGACAGTGATATTACCATCAGCGTCCGTTTTCCTCTTGAAGATTGATTTATTTTCATGGCCTGCCGATCATCGGGCAAGTCCACCAAAGTCCACACTTTGTTCTCATACATGGATCCTATCTCAGATTTCATGGCCTCAAGCCATTTTTTTGGAATCTGGGCTCATCATAGTTCCTTCATAGTTCGTAGGTTCGCTGTTGTCCAACAACATGACTTCCAGGACATGATTTTGATAACCCACAAGTATAGGGGATCGCAACAGTTTTCGAGGGTACAATATTCAACCCAAATTTATAGATTTGACACAAGGGGAGCCAAAGAATATTTGTGAGTATTTGCAGCTGAGTTGTCAATTCAACCACACCTAGAGATTAATTATCTGTAGCAAAGTGATCAGCAACAAAGTAGTGTGATAGTTTTGATAATAGTAGCAGCAATAGTGACGGTAACGTTGATAGCAGTGATTTCGTAGAAGTGCAACAGTAACAATAGGAGTAGTAACTTAGCAGAAACAATATAAAATAAATTCGTAGGCATTGGATCGGTAATTTTTTGGATGATATTCATCATGTGACAGTCATAACCTAGGGTGACACGGCACTAGCTCCAGTTCATAAATATAATGTAGGCATGTATTCCGTAAATAGTCATACGTGCTTATGGAAAGAATTTGCATGACATCTTTTGTCCTACCCTCCTATGGCAGTGGGGTCCAATTGGAAACTAAGGGATATTAAGGCCTCCTTTTAATAGAGAACCGGAACAGAGCATTAACACACGATGAATACATGAACTCCTCAAACTACGGTCATCACCGGGAGTGGTCCCGACTATTGTCACTCCGGGGTTGCGGGATCATAACACGTAGTACGTGACAATAACTTGCAAGATCGGATCTAGAACATGGATATAATGGTGATAACATAAATGGTTCAGATCTGAAATCATGGCACCCGGGCCCAAAGTGACAAGCATTAAGCATGGCAAAGTCATAGCAACTTCAATCTCAGAACATAGTGGATACTAGGGATCAAGCCCTAACAAAACTAACTCAATTACATGATGAATCTCATCCATCTCCTCACCGACCAACGAGCCTAAGAAGGAATTACTCACTCCCAGTGGGAAGCATCATGGAATTGGCGATGGAGAAGGGTTGGTGATGACGAAGAACGAAGATCCCCCTCTCCGGAGCTCCAAACGGACTCCAGATCCGGCCTCCCGATGAAGAACAGGAGGTGACGGCGGCTCCGTCTCGTGGAACGCGATAATTCTTTCTCCCTCATTTTTTTCTGGAAAAATGTGATTTTATAGCGTAGGTTTCAGGGTCTACGGGGCCACCAGGTGGGAACAACCCAACTGGGCGCGACTAGAGGGGGCGCACTCTGGTGGGTTGTGCCCACCCAGGTGCCGCCCTCCGGTGGTTCTTGGCTCCATAAATTCTCTTTATTGATATAAAAATCCTTACAAAGTTTCGTTCCATTCCGAGAACTTTTATTTCTGCACAAAAACAACACCTTGGTAGTTTTGTTGAAAACAACATTAGTCCGGGGTTAGTTTCATTCAAATCATGCAAATTAGAGTCCAAAACAAGAGGAAAAGCGTTAGGAAAAGTAGATACGTTGGAGACGTATCAACTCCACCAAGCTTAAACCTTTGCTTGTCCTCAAGCAATTCAGTTGATAAACTGAAAACAACAACAACAACAACAACAACAACAACAACAACAACAACAACAACAACAACAACAACAACAACAACAACAACAACAACAACAACAACAACAACAACAACAACAACAACAACAACAACAACAACAACAACAACAACAACAACAACAACAACAACAACAACAACAACAACAACAACAACAACAACAACAACAAAGCCTTTAGTCCCAAACAAGTTGGGGTAGGCTAGAGGTGAAACCCATAAGATCTCGCAACCAACTCGTGGCTCTGGCACATGGATAGGAAGCTTCCACGCACCCCTGTCCATAGCTAGATCTTTGGTGATACTCCAATCCTTCAGGTCTCTCTTAACAGACTCCTCCCATGTCAAATTCGGTCTACCCCGCCCTCTCTTGACATTCTCCGCACGCTTTAGCCGTCCACTATGCACTAGAGCTTCTGGAGGCCAGCGCTGAATATGCCCAAACCATCTCAGACGATGTTGGACAAGCTTTTCTTCAATTGGTGTTACCCCAACTCTATCTCGTATATCATCATTCCAGACTCGATCCTTCCTCGTGTGGCCACACATCCATCTCAGCATACGCATCTCCGCCAGACCTAACTGTTGAACATGTCACCTTTTAGTCGGCCAACACTCAGCGCCATACAACATTGCGAGTCGAACTGCCGTCCTGTAGAACTTGCCTTTTAGCTTTTGTGGAACTCTCTTGTCACAGAGAATGCCAGAAGCTTGGCGCCACTTCATCCATCCGGCCTTGATTCGATGGTTCACATCTTCATCAATACCCCCATCCTCATGCAGCATTGACCCCAAAAACCGAAAGGTATCCTTCTGTGGTACCACCTGGCCATCAAGGCTTAACTCCTCCTCCTCACACCTAGTAGTACTGAAACCGCACATCATGTACTCGGTTTTAGTTCTACTAGGCCTAAACCCTTTTGATTCCAAGGTTGATAAACTGAAAGTGAAAAAGAAAAACTTTTACGAACTCTTTTGCTCTTGTTTGCATAAATAAGCTTAAACATCACCCAGGTTTTCAGCCAATATTATAACTAACCATGTCGACAACAACTCTCAAAAATTATATTAACTCATATCAATGACATAATCAGCTAGCGAGCAATAATAAGATATCTCAAACAGCAACATGTTATCAAAACAACCATGATATAATATGACAATAGTGGTATCTCGCTAGCCCTTTCTGAGACCGCAAAACATAAATGCAGAGCACCTCCAAAGTTCAAGCAACGACTAAACTTTGTAATTCATTGTAGAAAAGATCTGGTCATGATGCACCCAACATTAGCTACACACAATGCATCAGCATGACAACAGTGCTCTCAGGTTCTGGCCCTTATTTTAGAAGGTGATGACACAACATAAAAGTAAATTGATAGTCCCTTCGCAGAGGGAAGCAGTGATTTGCAGAGGTGCCAGAGCTCAAGTTTTGAAGCAGAGGTAAATGATATTTTGAGACATGCAGCCTTCTTGTTTACTTCACGACTATCAGTTATCAATATCTTCCATGCTAAGCACGCTAGTGGGAGCTCCCAAGCGATAAAGTAAAGGTTATGACTCCATTGGGAGTTTTTGTTTGATTATTTGAGAGATCGATTCTTTTTGCAGTTTGGGACTGGGCATCCCTATTACCGCCCTTTTCTCGTGCGATGGCGAGTGAATAAACACTCGACCTGAGAATAACCCACTTAGAATGGAAGATACTGACTACCTCCTGTCATTCCATGAACGATCCAGGCACACAAAAAGGATTATTTATTTGAAGTTTTTAGAGATGGCACATGCAAATTTACTTAGGACGGCAGGGTAATACCGCATATAGGTAGGTATGGTGGACTCATCTGGAATAACTTGGGTTTTAGGATTTTGATGCACAAGCAGTATCCCCACTTAGTACAGGTGAAGGCTAGCAAATAGGTTGAGAAGCGGCCAGCTAGAGAGCAATAACGGTCATGAACATGCATTATGCGTAAGTAACATTGGACACTAGCATGAGTAGGATATGAACACCATGAACATAAATATCATAGAGGCTATGTTGGTTTTGGTTCAACTACATGCATGAACATGTGCCAAGTCAAGCCACTCGAACATTCAGAGGAGGATACCATATCATCATACTACATCACAATCATTTTAACGCAATGTTCATATCCAAGATAATCATTATCCACTCCTAGCTACTAATGCATGGCATGAGAAACTATAATCTCTAATTTTCATTGCAAACATGTTTAATCATAATGAGCTGAATCATGGATAGTAGGTTAAACATATTTACAAAAACAGAACAAGTCGAGTTCATACTCGTTTCTCTCTGCCACGACCAATTCATTGAATGTCGTCATTATTGCCTTTCACTTGCATGACCGAACGATAAGAAAATAATAATACTGCAAGAGTGTTGTGGACTAAGCTGGAATCTGCAAACATTTTATTTAATAGGAGAAGACAAGGTAATATAGGCTCTTTGTTAGAACAACAATTATGCAAATGAGAGCCACTCAACATTTTCATCGTGATCTTCTCCTACGTACGACTCAATAAAAAGAAAAGAAATTCAGAGAAACACACTGGAATATTTTTGGAGTTTTTGATTTTGTAGAACAAGCAAATAAAAGGAAAAGCAAAAACGAGAAAAACTATTTACACGGGAAAGCTCCCAACAAGAAAAAGAAGAACAAAGAAATCTTTTTGGGTTTTCTTTGTAGTGCTACAGCTAATTACTCTAGAAAGAAAATCAAAAAGAAGCAGGAAATATTTTTGTATTTTCTCAAGTTTTTCAAACACAGAAGAAGAAAGCGAGAAAATAAATTTAACATGGATAATACAATGAAAAAGTGTGGACACCGACAACTAGAAAAAATGTGTGAACATGAATGTAATGTCGGTGGGAATACGTACTTCCCCAAGCTTAGGCCTTTGGCCTAACTTGGTAATCAGTCAGTAGTCGAAGAAGCCATGGGGTCCCATGCCGAACTGCTGAGGAGCGAGCACCTGTGGCTCCCACTGCTGGGGCTCTTCCTCTGCTGTAGCCTGGTTGTTCCGGTAGGCGATGATATCTGCAGGCATAATCCTGTATCCGCCCTTGGCAATAGGATCAAACAAGGTAGGCGCAGGCAATGGAATAATATCACGAGTACTCACACCGAAAACCAGGTTATATGGAATAGCAATGTTAGGATAATCTACAACAGTAAACTGGTGGTAATCCATGGTCGCGCGATCTAGGTAAACCTTAGGCAAAGGATGATCATGCAGGCGTATCTGAACATTAAAGCAAGCCGCCAAATGAGTGGCGTAAATACCTCCATGTATTTTACCCTTGGACTTATTAATGTGAAGGCGACGTGCCACAATAGCTCCCAAGCTTTAAGTGTCGTCACCTTCAAGTGCACGACGTAAAACAGCAAGATCTGGGGAACTGAGTGCACCCACCTTCTCTGTAGCATGCAAGCATTTTATAATGAAAAGAGTAAAATAATGAATAGCAGGAAAATGCAAGCCAGCGGTAGTGATACTCGACACCCCTCTCTCATCACCTACTGTCAGAGTACGATAAATTTTTTCCAACTCTGCAGGTCTAGGCTCTACCAAACTACCATCAGAAGGAAGCAAGCATATTTCACAAAATTCAGTAAGCGGTATCTGAAGGGGTTTAGCATATAAATTAAACTGCACCTTAGGAGGATTATTCACAGGAAAGAAATTAAAACTTTGCACAAAGGTGTTTGTGAGGAGATGATACTGTTCACATTCAGCTGCGATGAAGTCGGTGAGGCCGGCATTAGCAGCATATTGTGCAAACTCTTGAAGGATTCTGGCCCCTTCCATGAATGGGGTATGCGGCCATTCGCACAGCAGTATCTCCGCCATTCTCCGTGTATGGAGATCACTGTTCAATGACTCCCCAATCACTCGCTTGGAGTTCTTCTTGGAAGCAAACTTCCTAAAGATACTCATGTTTTTCCTATGAACAAAATTATGAAATATTTAGTTCACAAAATTTTCTCAACAAAACTTTACAAGATTGATAGCAACTACTCATAGGGATGTATAGAAGCCCAAGCAAGCATTCAAACTACTTAGAACTGTAAGAATTCAACATGCAAGCTCATCTACAGCAACACCAAGAGTAGCTAATTATTCAAAATATAAACCACTAAAGCAAAAACTAATTGGACAAATGGAGAAGTCACATACCAAGCAACAAACCCTCGAAACAGTTTCGGAAATGGAGCTTCGAGCAAAGAGATCGAAATCCATGGGTTTGAGAGCAAGAACACGAGAGAGAGAACAATGGTGATTTTTTCTATAGGTAGGTGATGATGTGGATGAAGAGATAAGTGAGGGGGCCCATGTGGGGACCACAACCCACCAGGGCGCGCTTGGGGGTCCTGGTGCGCCCTGGTGGGTTGTGCCCACCTGGTGCACCTCCCTCTGATATTATTTGCTCCAGAAATTCTTAAATATTCAGAAAAAATCGTATTAAATTTTTAGAGCATTCTAAGAACTTTTATTTTTGGGTCTTTTTTTATTGCACGGGAAATTCAGAAAACAGAGAAATCATGGCATTTTATTTCATTTAACTAATAAAAACAGAAAACAAAAGGCGGGGATAGAAGGTAGTGCTTACTAAATTCATCAACTTCATATATACCTCCCAAAAATGATCCATTAATAAGGTTCACTACTGGAATCAGGGATTTTTCCGTCTGCCAGTTCTTTGCCGTCTGCTACCAGACGGCAAAGAAGGTCTTTGCCATCAGCTACCAATAAGCAGACGGCAAAGAACTGGTAGACGGCAAAGAAGGTCTTTGCCATCTGTCATTTCTTTAACATCTGCTGCCAGATGGCAAAGAATCTTTGCCGTCTACCAGCGGACGGCAAAGAGGGGGGATGGAGTGCCAGTACACTGCAACAGTCCAACCCCCCTCTTTGCCATTCGCTGGCAGACGACAAAGATTCTTTGCCATCTGCTGGCAGACGTCAAAGAGGGGGCTATCTTTTGTTTTCGGGTAAAAAAACTGTTGCCCCCACCTCCTCTATCTCTATCCCCTCTCTCTCCGCCCATCTCTCTCTGCCCCACCCCTCTCTCTCTCCCACTCGTCTCTCCCTCTCCCCCGTGCGAGCAGCTACGGTGGCCGATTCCGGTGGGATTCGACGGCGCCCAGCACACCCACGTGACCCCCTCGCCCTGCTCCTCCATCCCCTTCGACCAGATCGGACGCGCGCGTCCTCCTGCGACCACGCGCGACCCTCCCCTCCGGCTAGGGTTTCGGCCACCACGTCACCAGTGTGGCCCTCTACTGCTTTCTCTCGACAAGCTCTATCGATTCCTTCGCATCGATTTGCTTTTCCCCGCCTCCTGCAGTCGTCCCCTTCGGTTTCTCCCCATTAGGATTTCGGTGCTGGTGGTGGTTCGGGCGTGGTGCTCCGATGATGGTCCGGTCGCCGTGAGGATCCTCCGTCGGTGCTGGATGTGTCGTGGCACGGTCGTGCCCCTGGGTGGCGCCTCCGTGCTGCAGTGCCCCTGGGTGGTCGCCTCTGTGCCTGTGCTCTCGCTGGCGCCACCATTGTGGTGCTCTCTGGCGAGATCTAGCGTGCTGTGGTGGTGTTGGTTGTGCTACTGGTCACACCATAGTGATGGTGTGGATGCATCCTACTTCAACTACAACTCCTCTTGGTGAGCTTCTCCTTGCTCCAACCTCTAATCTCTCTAATGCATAGCTCTAGCTCTTGATCTTGTTGGATGTGAGGCTCTATTAGCTATGGTTAGCTACTGTAGGTGAGCATCAACTTGTGTTGGAGATCTCTGTGATGGATTCATGCTGTGTCAGGGTTTTGGTCAGTGGCCATCTATGTGTATTTGTGAAGTATATATGCTCCTATACTGCTCAGTTCTGTGCTGCTATTACTTGCAGTAGCAGTCTATAATGGTACTAGCCCCCTGTGCTTGTGGGTGCAGTGCCCTAATTGCAGAAAAATACCAGGTGCAAGTGTGGTCCTGTGTTCTGCAAAAGCAGACTGCTATTTCTTCTATGCTATAGTTACTTTACTCATAACAGATACTCACTTGTTCTTAGTTGTTTTACTTCTAATACTGATATGAACAGATACCACTTGGTTTGGCTATTCCTATTGGTCTCTTTCTAATAGCTTATGAAGAAATGCTATACTTGGTTTTGGCTGTTACTTTCCTAGTTTTCTACTGATAAGACAGATACTACACCTGATTTGGGCAGTGATGCTGGTCTGAGATCCCCTCTCTTTGGCTTAATTTACATGTGGCTATCCCTGTGTTGTGATGAACTAGCCATGGCACTTCCAGGCTGTCTGAGCACATAATCCCTCGAAGTATACCTTGAGGTCTTATGTAGCTTGGTCTTGTGGATTTTGGTAAACCTGCTTCTTGTGGACAGCCTGCTCCTCCTAGCTGCTTCGCACTATCTCACAGATATGGTTTTGGGACCAGTCCTGTTTGATGTTTTGGACACCAAGTGTCTAACAGACCCTACTCTACGGTTGGTTGCCCTATTTATACTGGCCTGAATGGTGTGGCTAAGTTGTGAGTGTGTTTGTGTTGTCCTCACGGGTGGCTTTGGTGATTGTGGTGTTAACAGCAGCTGCTTGCTGTGTCAAGCTCACGGGTGGCTCTGCTTGTTGTGATGTATATCTCCTCCTGCAGCTTTGTTTTTGACGTTGCACAGTGACATGCACCTATTGTCAATGGACAAAACTGATTGTGGTGATGAAGTCTAATCCTTGGCTTTAATCACTAGTTTTTAGTTGGCTTAATTCCTGGAGCTAGTACTAATAGTGGTCTTTGTGTTGGCATTTAACTTACTACTAATTGTGGTGGCTTCTTGATTGGGTCCTTGGTTGGTTCTCTCCTTTGTCTCTTTGGTATTGGTTTACTCTATTTGGCTTTCTAATTAAGATCACTTAGAAAATCAGGATCTTAACTAAGATTGTCTTGATCTCAAGTGCTGGCTCCTACAACATTGCATTTCACCAAGTGAAATGCTACATTTCTACTCCTAACACATTCTCTCTTTCTTAGTGTTTTTGTTATGCAGGTTGGAAGAAAAGAAGAAGATCCAGAGAAGATCTTAGTAATAAGATAGTTTTTAGGAAAATAGATATTTAGTTTTAGGTCATTTCTTGTAATTTCAGATATGGAGTGCTTGTCTTTAGTTTTTGTTTTGACTTTGTGAAACTTGCTACCTATGGATGAAACTGTGTAATATTGATGAAACTATGTATATGTATGGATGAAACTTGCTACTATTGGTAACATGTGTTGGATATATATGTGTTCATGACTATTCGTAATATGTGTTGTATATGCTATATTGGTCATATTGGTAATATGTATTTGATTTTCTGTGAAAATGAATTGACATAAGAAAAAACAGAATTAATGCCTATTTGGTCTCTTTGCCATCTGCCAGCAGATGGAAAAGAGCCTACAACCTTTGCCATCTGCTGGCAGACGGCAAAGGCCTTTGCATCTTTGCCGTCCGCCAGCAGACGGCAAAGTACCCTTTGCCATAGCTCGTTCAGCCGGACGTTTTGCCGTCAGCTGGCCGACGGCAAAGGCCTTTGCTGTCCATGATGCATGCCTTTTCCGTCAGCCATGGCGGACGGCAAAGTTCCTGATTCCTGTAGTGGTCGATCAAGTCTTATTAACAACCACATTCGATTAGCATGAAATCGAAGAACTTTCATAAATCGCTAAGTTACCTCAACGGGGATATGAATGTCCCCAAAAATAAGCATTTCATATTTCTTTTTAACAGTAGGTAGAGGTAGTTGAAAACTTCCAATAGTGATTGTCGGAGATTTTACAATAACAGTAATACCATTCACTTGGAATTATTTCTTCGGAAAGTGCACTGTATGCTCATTACCATTGATATGAAAAGTGACTTTGCTTTTATTGCAATCAATAACAGCCCCTGCAGTATTCAAGAAAGGTCTACCAAGGATAATCGACATGTTGTCGTCCTCGGGCATCTCAAGTATAACAAAGTCAGTCAAAATAGTAACATTAGCAACAACAACGGGCACATCCTCACAAATACCGATAGGTATGGCAGTTGATTTGTCAGCCATTTTGAAAGATATTTTAGTAGGTGTGACTTTATTCAAATCAAGTCTTTTATATAAAGGGAAAGGCATAACACTAACACCAGCTCCTAAATCACATAAAGTAGTTTTCATATGATTTCTTTTGATGGAGCAAGGTATAGTTGGTATTCCCGGATCTCCAAATTTTTTAGGTACTCCATCTTTAAAAGTATAATTAGCAAGCATGGTGGAGATTTCAGCTTCCGGTATTTTTCTCTTGTTGGTGATGATGTCTTTCATGTACTTTGCATAAGGAGGCATTTTCAAGATATCAGTCAAGCGAGTACGCAAAAAGACTGGCCTTAGCATTTCAGCAAAGCGTACAAATTCTTCATCATCTTTCTTTTTAGTTGACTTAGGTGGAAAAGGCAGCGGTTTTTAAACCCACGGTTCTCTTTCTTTACCGTGTTTTCTAGCAATGAAGTCTCTTTTATCATATCGTGTACTCTTGGGTTGTGGGTTATCAAGATCAACAACTGGTTCTATTTCAACATCATTATCTGGTTCTTTTTCATTGTTTGGTTGAATATCTTCATGAACATCAGCATTATCTTTTTCATTATCACTAGGTGAATGTTCATTAGCAGATTGAGTTTCAGCATCAGAAATAGAAACATCATTATCATTATCAGGAGGTTTTTCTACTTCAGGTTCACTCGAAGCATGCAAAGTCCTATCATTTTTCTTTTTCTTCTTCTTCTTAGAAGAACTAGGTGCAGTGGTATTGTTCCTTTGTGAATCCTATTCAATTCTTTTTGGGTGTCCCTCAGGATAAAGTGGTTCCTGAGTCATTTTACCTCCTCTAGGTGCAATTCTAACAGCAAAGTCATGTATGTTGTTATTCATTTCATCAAGCAATTCTCTTTGAGAGTTAGCAACTTGTTCTAACTAAGTTTGTACCATAGAAGCATGCTTTCCCACACCTCTAACCTCATTTGAGATTCTAAATAACAAGTCACTCAAGCGAGCAATCAAATCAGAGTTGTATTTCAATTGTTTCATAACATTTGCATTGAAGTGATCTTGCTTTCTAATATAATTTTCAAACTCATAGAGGCATTGGCTACGGTGCATATTATGAGGATTATCATTGTCATTGAATTTCATTAGAGACTTTAACTCTACCACCTTAGGTAGTGGTGGTGTATCAAGCCCATGTATTTCTTCAATAGGAGGTAAATTTTTTACACCCTCAGCTTTAATACCTTTTTCCTTCATAGATTTCCTTGCCTCTTGCATATC
Organism: Triticum aestivum; assembly: GCF_018294505.1. Classification (NCBI taxonomy): domain Eukaryota; kingdom Viridiplantae; phylum Streptophyta; class Magnoliopsida; order Poales; family Poaceae; genus Triticum; species Triticum aestivum. The sequence continues at coordinate 427,200,012 of NC_057811.1, read as the reverse complement.
TTCAGGACTGAGATATAATATACCCTTCTTCTTCGGAGTGGGTTTAGGCGGTGGTTCAGGAAGAGTCCAATCATCATAATTTTTCAGTATGTTATTTAATAATTCTTCAGCTTGCCCAATAGTTCATTCCCTGAAAACACAACTAGCACAACTATCTAGGAAGTCCCTAGAAGCATCAGTTAGTCCATTATAGAAGATATGAAGTATTTGATTTTTCTTATGAGGATGATCAAGCAAAGCATTAAGCAATTGGAGAAGCCTCCCCAAGCTTGTGGGAGACTCTCTTCTTCAATTTGCACAAAGTTAAATATCTCCTGCAAGGCAGCTTGTTTCTTATGAGCAGGAAAATATTTTTTAGAGAAGTAATAAATCATATCCTGTGGACTACGCACACAACCAGGAGCAAGAGTATTGTACCAAGCTTTAGCATCACCCTTTAATGAGAACGGAAATAATTTGATAATATAGTAATAGCGTGTTTTCTCATCATGAGTAAAAAGGGTGGCTATGTCATTCAACTTAGTAAGATGTGCCACAAAAGTTTCAGTTTCATAACCATGGAAAGGATCAGATTCAACCAAAGTAATTAAATCTGGGTCGACAGAGAATTCATAATCCTTATGATCAATATAGATAGGTGAGGTAGCAAACTTAGGATCATATTGCATTCT
>NC_057811.1:427196399-427198998 GCF_018294505.1 Triticum aestivum | reverse complement strand
GGCTTTGTGTGAGGGTAAGACTGCTGCTGATAGGACCGGGAGCGGGTATGCGAGTAGCACGCGCTAGTTTACCCAGGTTCGGGGCTCTCCGGAGAGATAATACCCCTACTCCTGCATGTCTGAGTATATATATCTGGGGTGTACATCGGGCCGTACAAACTGCTCCTAGAGCTGTATCTGAGGTCAGTGCCATGGGCGTCTGGCATCTGGCCTCGTATATGGCATGCCAGTGGCCGGCTATGCTCATGGCCGTGAGCACAGGAGTGCTCATGCGTGAGTGTGTTGTGTTGATGGATGGATAGCTAGCTAGCTTGCTAGCTTATTTGCTTGTGGGTGTACGTGAGTCCATCCCCTGGATGGATGGATGTGTGTCTCATTTTATAGGAGAGGGTAGCTTAATATGTAAGCTAGCTAGTGGGCATGGGTAAGGCATGGTGCATGTCATGCTTGTCCCCTGGGTCACTTCATAAATAGTGCCAGGGGACAAGTGACACTATACATGATGGCGGGGGTGACACGTGAATAGTGCTCGGGTACGGCCGTCTCGTCGGTGTCTTGTCGATGCCGGGTCGGACTGCAGTCGGCAGCCGGCTAGTCGGCGCAGTCGGTCAGCTGGCAGCCGGCCGGGTGGAGCAGTCGGATGGGGAGCCGGCAGGAGCGGCCGGGCAGTCGGACTGAGGGGCTTTGCTAGCCCCGATGTCTTGAAATATTGTCTTGCCGTCTTCGGGATACCCGTGTCCAATTACTCCGACAGTAGCCCCCAAGCCTCCGGGCAACTTGGCAAAGTCGGGCGGAGGTTTTTTCGCGAGTTTTCATGGAAATGATCATGCAAAAGACAAAGTTAGTCCATGCAGATATATCAAATGATGGCTTTTTAGCACTGCAAGTTTTATGCAGAGGGTGCCGACTCGGTTTCGTCCGAGCCCCCTTCAATCTTTTTCATGTTCCCTTCGATCTTTGGCTTGTGCTCTCGCTTGCCGGACAGCCGCTCTGCGGTCTGTGGCTGAGAGTGGGCCGCGGAGTGGAGTGTACAATACTCCGACTCTGGGAGCGAATTTAACCGAGTAGATACTCATAAAGAAAACGGTCGGGTCGCCCGAAGCATTTTTCTTCCCGGACGTTTTTCGCGTGAGAGGCCTCCAGCGTTCACTCTTGCCAGTCGGACAGCCGCTCTGCGGTCTGTGACTAAGATCAGGCTTTTCATACCGCGCACACTACTAAGCCGTCTGCGGGAACTAACGTCTCAGGCCAAGCGGCCAGCCCCCGGGCCAACTCTGGCTGGCGCCGGGGCGAACAGTGATGCAACTGTAATGAAATGCGGAGATAGCCCCCGTGCATTGCTCGGGGTTATCCGTGCTCTCGTGGTGAAAAAATCTGCGGGTGAGGAGCTCACATTGGTTTTCGTGTAGCCGAGGCGGAGTTTGCCAAAGAGAGCCAGCGCACCCGCTGGGTGTAGCCTTCGAGCCCCTGGTCGCTCGAAGGAGGGTCCCGGCCAGTCAGGCGGCGAGGCGTCTTACAGCACCCTTTTCTTCTTCTGCCGGCTGCTGGTAGCCGGACGAAACTCTTCTCTTGTCTCCGTGGGGGCGCGCCAGCGCACCCACTGGGTGTAGCCCCCGAGATTCGGGCCGACTGCTGAGCAGTCGGGCCGGATCTTCCGGCAACGACTTTGTCTTCTTTCCTCGCGGGGGCGCGTCAGCGCACCCGCTGGGTGTAGCCCCTGAGATTCGGGCCGACTGCTGAGCAGTCGGGCCGGATCTCCCGGCGACTACTTTGTCTTCTCTCCTCACGGGGGCGCGTCAGCGCACCCGCTGGCTGTAGCCCCCAAGATTCGGGCCGACTGCTGAGCAGTCGGGCCGGATCTCCCGGCGACTATTTTGTCTTCTCTCCTCGCGGGGGCATGTCAGCGCACCCGCTGGGTGTAGCCCCCGAGATTCGGGCCGACTGCTGAGCAGTCGGGCCGGATCTCCCGGCGACTACTTTGTCTTCTCTCCTCGCAGGGGCGCGTCAGCGCACCCGCTGGGTGTAGCCCCCGAGATTCGGGCCGACTGCTGAGCAGTCGGGCCGGATCTCCCGACGAGTACTTTGTCTTCTCTCCTTGCGGGGGCGCGTCAGCGCACCCGCTGGGTGTAGCCCCCGAGATTCGGGCCGAGGCTCGACCAGCCAGGCGTCGAGGCGGACAGGCAGGCCAGGTCGTGTCCGGCTGTCCGAGTGACGAAGTAGGCGGACGGATAGACGGAGTTTTTTCCTTTTCTTTGTCCCAGTCGACCTCTTTCTTTCCTTCGCTCTCTTTCTTTTTTTTCTTTTTCTTTTTTGCGTCGGGCAGTCGGCCCTTTCTCTTTTCTTCTTCAGCCGGCCCTGGACAGCCGGATGTGGGAACCAGCAGCGGCGAGCGGGGAGCCGGCGGCCAGCCAGGACGGCCGGGTGGTGCGCGAAGCCGGCCGGTGGTGGAGCCGGCAAGCGGCGGAGCCGGCCGTCCGATTCGGGGCGGAGTCGGCAAGCGGTGGAGCCGGCCGTCCGAGTCGTGGCGGAGTCGGCAAGCGGCGGAGCCGGCCGTCCGTGTCGGGGCGGGGTCGGCAAGCTGCCGGAGCCTGGCGTGGAG